>NC_065547.1:30700177-31005142 GCF_022605725.1 Anthonomus grandis grandis | reverse complement strand
GGGTGGTAGCTTAGACCGACCCTCTAACTTCCGTCCCATATCAATTTTGTCTACCCTCTGAGTCCTTGCAATTCTCTCTCTAGAATTGCAAGGACTCATTTTAATATTTAAAATTAATTATATATCTGTTGATCAGATTTATTTTATTTTTTTTTATTATTCTTGTTTTATGTTAGTTCTCGCCTTTTCTTTTCTTCTTTTTTGGTTTTTTCTTTGATTATATAAAATATGCTTCTATGTACAATCAAAATCGATTCTGTATTCTGTTTTTGTCCTGTATCCTGTATAACCAAATAAATACTAGTATTATAAATTCTAGGATTAGGAAACTTTTAGCACAAGTTTGTAAACTTAACAAATAAAGTATATTTTCCATTTCTTATAAAAATAAGGCAGTCAAGTATTAAGAGAGTGTCATTATTCCTAAAACCATAAAAGTCTACGGTCATCCCTATAGTACAAGTACATTTCCGGTATGAGTCGAATAGCCTTTCTTTGTAGCCCAAAGATGCGAGAAGCCTGGGTCCTGTAACCTCATATTAATAAGGCATATGATAGAATGACATGGAAGAGGCCATAGTAGGCTGTTTTCAACATCGAGAAGCTCTCGAAAAATGCAAGGCGTTTCAGTGCTTAGTACAGTTCTTAGCTATATATGTACCCCATTTAAGCATAGTCGTTGAAGATAAACGCCCAGGAACTTAACAGAGTTGATTTCCACATTTGTGGTGTCCAGATCACGATCACACACAAGAAAAGATAATTCTTTGAGTTTTATCCTGAGTAAGCAGTACTTGATTTGCCTCAAACCAAGCCTGGTATCAGACTGCGCATACTCTAAAATCAAGAGTACATCATTGAGGGAGTCCCCTTTAGCAGAAAGGTAGTATCTGCGAATAAAGTAAAAGCTACGTCTACGTATGAGAAGGGCAAATCATTTATAAATAAAATAAAGAGTATAGGACCCAAAACTGAACTTGTGCGACTTTTTCACCTACTTCACTCTAGTGGGAAATGCTTTGCCTTATCTTGACTACCTGTGACCTATTTTCTAAGTAAGATTTTTAAAAAGAAACGGTGACAGGATTAAAATTATATATTTTAAGTTTATTGATCAAGAGCTCATAGACCACGCTTGTAATAACGCTTTGCTTAGATCACAAAAAACTACTGCACATTATTTTAATTGTACTAATGAGTCTAATACTCTGTTGACAAGATCCACAATTGCTGCTAAACTGCACAACCACTTTTCTTCAAAAAAGCAAGTGTCAAAGCAATGCATTTTTCTATTATTTTAAAGACCACCGGAAGCAACCTAATTGGTCAATAGTTGGATTCATCATTCTTGTCACCTTTCTTCAATATTTTACAAGAACCTTTCTTACGATATCAGGAAAGACTCTCTTTGAGAAGCACTAATTGATTAGATTGGTTAGTGGTACTATTAAAACTTTTTGAATTCTTTTAAAGAGATTTATACTAAAGATATCTGGGCTAAATTTATTTTTGAAACCATCCCTCACCTCGTTAAATGAAATGCCTAAAAAAGAGAATGAGTCGATACTATATATGATGTTTTCAATAGGACAAATGATCTTTTTAAGGTTATCTAAAGGGTTAGTGGTAGAATTTGGTAATTTACAAATATTTTGTGCTATGTTTGTGAAAAACTCGTTAAAAGTACCTGGCGTTAAAGCTGAGAGAAATGCGTCATTCCAATATTTCTGGTTTTATTTATATTATTTGAAATTTTTTTCGTTGAGTTATTTACATAGTACATGTATATGGCCCTATAATTTGTGGAAATTTATACATGCTTTATTGTATTTTTATACCTATTTTTGAAATATTTGTACTCATTGCTGATATTCTTCTATTTAGATGATTTGAGTGGATATTTAATGTGTTTTCAGAAAAAGCTTTAAGATATGCCTAAGGTAAGGCCTCATAAAAAATGTATATGATTTGTATTTTTAATTTAGTTGAGTAAGTTCTCTCATAAAGTTGTCTTTTATTTCCCCGAGAGATCCGATTATTAGAATGACCATGTTCATTGAGTGTCGGGTATAAGAGCTGAAATTCGAAATTCAGTTCTCAATATTTGAGGCGCTTTTCATCCTTCTTGATATAATATTGGCCACTGCTGGTGCAGAGAACTCGATGGCAAATATCTCCCTGGTACTGCAGAATAATGTCGGGACTCGCATAAGTCAGAAAGCGGAAAAGGTATAATTCCAATAGAGACGGCATCTATCATTCACTCCCACAGTTTTCCAGTATTTTCTGTGGAATGTATAAAAGGATGAGCTTATCATCCAAGGCCATATTCAAACCGCAGATGGAATTACCGAATTCGCATAGCAGTATTATGTCTACTGATATACAGCGGCTAAAGTGGGGCAAGCTGATTATTTCAGGCTGGGAAAGGCAGGCTTTACAGAAGATCTGCTTCAGCCTTTCTTATTTTCGCCTTTGGACTTCAGCAGGACTATACCCTGGTGAATTTTCGGTGGATCAAAATACCGCCGTTCTATGAGCCTCTCTGGAGGAAAATGCGGCAGCTCATGGATTTTAATGAACTACATTAACGAATCTAACTTCTCAAGACTTTCTACGACCCCTTTATTATATAGACTTTAGAATTTCGAAATCCTCTGCCTCCAAAATAATGGGGGAGGTATGATGGTGACGAGACAGCTAGCATGTCTGCAGGAATTGCGTTTGACCTAGAGACTAGATTTCCAGATCTGCCAGAGGCGTGTTTTATGCTGACTGTTGAGAACATTCTTTAAAGCCTAAATATCCTACCCCACTCTAGAAGACGCCCCAAAAAACCAAAACTCTAAGTTATTAAAGCTAAGCTTTAAGTGTGAAAATAATGCCATTATATGGTAATTAAAGAATTAAATTATGTCGTAGCGATAAAGTAACATTAGCGCTTTCAATCTTGTCATATAATGAGATTTATAATCAGAAAAATTTGCAAGACTTTAATAGCGAAAAAAAGGACTTATGGCTTCTTCTTCCTTTTCTTTCTCATCCATTTTTCTTTATTTACTCCTGCATGTAGGTCTCGTTTATGTTTATCCACGCTTTTCTGTCTTGTGCCACCTTAAATCACCTTGCTTGTTTCTTGATATCATCGAATCATCTTCTCTGTGATCTTCTTCCCAACCTTCGTTTTGTCGTCTTGGTCGCCAGTGTGTCTTGGATGATTTCTTCGTTCCTTCTATCGCTTTTTTCATTACTCTTAGCTGGTGGGCGGCTTTTTTTTGTTAGTGCTATGTTTTCCAAACTATATCTGGCTATTGGCAATATAAATGTCAAAAACTTTTCTCTTAAGATTTATTTATTTTTAAATATGCACTTTATCTTCCCGAAAGCCTTCCAAGTTAGTATATAGTGCCTATATAGAAAATTATTGCTTAAATTCTGTCACATTTGTATAAACTCCTCACTGAGATCATAACTAATAGATTGACCAACAAATTCAAGACATATCAACCAAGGGGGGTTTGCAAAGGACTTGGGGATAAGTACGATCCATAAAAATCTTAATAGAACATGAATAGAATACAACATATTGGCATTTATAGGCATTCATCTAAGCATTCTAAGCAATGGATAATGCGAGAATAGATTCTCTTTATACAGATATCTTCGCGTTCTGTAGCATTATTCACGAAAAATCTCCTATCTATTTTTACGACAAATTTCATTACAGGATAGATGTTCACAATGTGAATATAAGGGCATATTTACTATTGGCTATTATTACTATGCGGCCTATACTATTAATATATAGCCTTGTTTGAACGATTGTTTTCATACTTAATTGCAAAATGAGTTTTTAAATGAGTTACCTGAACAAAAATAATTTATCACGAAGCAGATTTCGAAAGTGTGTGCAGAATCTTGTTATGTAATAACAAGATTTTTTTCGACACAATGTGTTAACACTATTTTATCTTTTATACATACCGTCTATGTTGTTGGATTTTTTTTATATTTGTTTTATTCGTTATTCTTTTTATACTATTACTTTTAATTTATATAGTTACAGTTGCTTACTTTTATTTATACACAAATTAACTAAGCTGGAGGCGAGGAGGTGATTGACAGAACTTTGTCAAATATAAAATAAAAGGCCCACCTTTATGTCTAAATTGGTGTGTTTTCTTCAAGAAGTTATTTAAGGGTGGTTCGTTTTGAAACGAAAGCAACTAAACTAAAATGTGCTGGAGCACCAACATCTAAAAAGAACATTAGTTGTCGAAGTTGAATAGGAACTTCTTCAAGCAGTGCTGTCGAATCATTTTCAAGAAATCCACGATATTCGTCTCCAATCAACCTTCCCGGTAAAAAAATAGGCTATTCAGAAAAGTTTTCAATAACTTAAACCCATAAGTATTAAACGAAAACTGGTGTTGATGACGGCTTTCTGACTCGGCTTGTGGTTTCTCATCATCCCATATGTGATTGTTATAAAACTTGATTGTGTCCGTAGAGAAATTAGCGTCATCGGTGAAGAGAACTTTTCGCAAAAAAGGTGAACATCTAGCCTTATGCGTTCTTGTATCCAACGATACAATACCACTCTTTTTGGAAAATTGTCAGGCAAACTGTAAAATGGCTAATGTGTAACGTCTGAGCAATCATTCTAATGTTTTATAGTTCCTCGGTTTCATTGAGCACCTATTCTTCCAATTAAGAAGTAACTGTTTGGGGATATCCGTTTTCAGAGGGAAGTTTTTTAAAGCTGTTGGTTCTCCTAAGATGATTGTGCAAGCGAGTAAACATAGAGTAATGAGGAATACCTAACGTTCAGCTTAAATACGCATGGCTTCTCGTATTTTGCCGTTAGCTAGTCCATAAACAATGCGTATATCGCCTATTTCATTTGTGTAATTATATATTTCTATGATTCTAACATTTATGAAAACTTGGAATGATTTCACTGATGCCAATGTCAATGATGAAAACAATGCTTATAAAATGTAAAAAGTAATGGTAAACAAAGACTTTTTTGGGCAAGAGAAACATATGATAAAAAGATAGAGTTCATGAAGGTACTAATGTTTTAAATGAAAAATATTTAATTTCTTATTCATAGCAGATAGGCATGTACTCGAATTTTTTACCGGAAAAACTTAAAAAAAAACCCGAACATTGAGTTAAAAGTTATTTAGTTACGTAATCAAGTAATATTTGATTAATATAATGAGATTTAGGCGCTATGGCTATTCACAATAATGGTTTTCATTTTTTTATGCGAAAACCAGGCATCGGGCGAAAAATTATTTAGGGACCAGATATGCTCTCAAAAAAAAATTTAATTATTTTTTATTACAAGAAAAACCGGAGGCGTACCCTTTTCTTTTAAAAACCTATTGGGTTCAAAGCCCGTATAAACGCCAATGGTGAATATAAAAATTTGTTTAGGAAAATACTAAGCATCCATCTTAGAAACTGCGTACCAATTTTCAAAAAAATATTTACAGAGGTACCAATTTTATCGAAAAAAAATATTTTTTTTTGTTTCAACTTTATCACCCTCTAGTGGAAAATTTAATGCGTTTAGGGCATATTATTTGATGAACTTTTCTGCTTAATTTCGTGCTAGAAACACGTTGCTAAATTTTATATATATATTAATATTTTGTCGCAATATGTATATTAATATTGCGACAAAATATTCATATATATAATATACCGGGTGACACAGAAAAGAGGGAACACTTAATAACTTTTTTACTTTTCAAGATAAACATATAAAATTTGGTATATCGATAGAATAGTCATAAGAGCATCTTTTGAGATATTCTACTATTTTCCATCACTTCCGGTTTAACAGTAAATGAAACTAACTTTCTTATTTTAAAATGGGACACTTGGTATATTATTACGTATTTCGATAGAAAATAATATTCTAAAAACAATGGTACTCTATTTGCTACTTTTTTTTTATATTCATAGAAAAAATCATTTTTTAAATTTTAAAATAGAGTGCCATGAATGCGTTGAAAGTTTTAATTTTTAATCAATTAATCACGGAAAAATAGTTTTCATTGCACTTTATGACTTAAATCTTTTACACGCCTATTTAAAATGTCTAAAGAATTAATTTTGGCATTTACATTATTTTTTTAAATAGCACATTTGGGAACAACCACTTTTGAAATGCGGTTTCTTCCTCCCAATAATTTGATATTATTTTGCAAATTGGCTGATAAATAAACCCATAAGAAGAATAAAAATAATTCATAAAAATGAACGAACAGGAAACATTGTAATGACACGCCTGCGTATTTTTTTCAAATTACATAACACATCGTATTTTGTCAAACGTCATATTACTATTTGAGAATAAAAGAACAAATTTTTCAATATAATTTTTTTCTCGATATCTTAATACTACATATTTAAGTTATCATTTACCTAACAACATAGGTATAGACAAACGGTAAACAAACAGAAAAATATGAGGTTTATAAATTATTTTAATACAAAACTTTTTACATGTATTGTTCGAAACGACCACCTTCTTGTCGAATGAAAGTACCTAATGCGTGGGAATACAGCGTATGGCATATCAATTTTTTCTTCATTGGTAAACATTTGAAATATTATCAAATTTATTTAAATAACAAATAATGATTGCGCTTAACAAGATGTCAGGTATTATGTCATTTATAAAATAAATAAAGAACACGTCAAAACACAGCCTATTCAAGGCTATCAACCGGTTTAACAAATAATCATATCAAATTATTGGGAAAAAGAAACCGCATTTCAAAAGTGGTTGTTCCCAATAATGTGCTATTTAAAAAAATAAAGTAAATGCTGAAATTAATGGTTTAAGTTATTTTGTGTTCCCTTTTTTCTGTGTCACCCGATATACAGGGTGAGTTTTTTAAAGTGTTACAATGCGATATGTCAAAAACGGCTGCAAATTTTTTTTTGACATTTTGGTGACATTTCAAGCATACCGGGGGGCACTTTTTGTGATATTTTTGACATTTGTCCCTTCACCCCCCTAAGAGGGGGGAGGGTCACTTTCTTATTTTAAATGGAATGACGTGTTTTTTATTCTTAAATACGAATCTACATAAAATATGAAGTCTGTTTACAAAAAATTTTTAAAATTGCTCTGCTGGTTACGGAATTATGATCAAAAATGTTTTGATTAAATTTAAAAATAATTCAAATATTCTACTACAATAAAAACAAATTATTTCCGACTTTTTAACTATTTATCGTCTATGTATTATGCCTAAGGAGCTGTTCGAAGTGACCGCCTTCGACTTCCAAACACTTTCTTATCCTTTCTTGACATGAGTTTCGTACCCGCTGTAACATTGCTGGTGTCACTAATGAACAAGCAAAACGAATCCTGTTCTTCATGTCCTCTGGAGTTGTAGGTGCACTAGCCATTACTTTGTCTTTTATAAATCCCCATAAAAAAAAGTCAAGGGGGGTCAAATCTGACGAACGAGCAGGCCAGTTGACAGGACCACCTCGACCAATCCATCTTAGGATTTAAATTTTGGTTTTGTAGACGAGGTAACTGATTTCTTAAAAAATCTGTGTAGACCTGTCCATTTAAATGACCTTGGAAAAAATGCGGACCAATAACTCTATTCTCGAAAATACCACACTATACGTTCACAGACCAGGGATGTTGATTTGGTACAGTTCTCATCCAGTGAGGATTATTTGCTGCCTAGTAATGCATGTTGTGCCTGTTTACCTTTAAGAAAAACAAACAACCAAAACTTGAATATGTTCTAATTTAAATAAGTTAAATCTTACCTGCCCGCAATTATTAAAAGAAGCCTCATCAGAAAAAATAACGTTTCTCAAAAAATGGTTATTTTCAGGCATTTTTGTTGAAATCCAAGTGCAAAAATTAATGCGATTCTCAAAATCATGTCCGTAAAGCTCTTGATGAAGTGTAATGTGGTAAGGATGAAACTTGTACCGGTGCAGAATTGTTATAATTGATGATTGACTAATTCCAGCATCTAAAGCAAGCCGCCTGGTACTTATTTGAGGATCAATAGCTACTGCTCCTAATACAGCAACTGCCTTATTTTCATCTGTTTGCGTTTTAATCCGATTTCGTCGTTTACTTTTTAGACTACCAGTCATACGACTTCTGGTCTCCAGTCTCTTAAAGGCCATATGAGATTTTGGAATATCCGGAAACCGCTCGGCCCACACTACTGCAGCCTCCCTATAATTTTTTCTGCACTCCCCCAAAATTAACAACATATCTACTTCTACACTGAAATTCGCTTCCTTTTCCTTGTTAATAACACGTCAAAATTTTTATGTGACACTGCTTGTTATGTTGCCATGGAAATCCTACTGTTACTAGGATTTTCATTTCCATCCATACTAGTAAAATAAACAGTAGGATTGCCATGGCAACCGGCTGTTATTATGGTAAAATATTCGGATTATTTTTAAATTTAATCAAAACATTTTTGATCATAATTCCGTAACCAGCAGAGCAATTTTAAATTTTTTTTGTAAACAGACTTCAAATTTTATGTAGATTCGTATTTAAGAATAAAAAACACGTCATTCCATTTAAAATAAGGAAGTGACCCTCCCTCCCTCTTAGGGGGGTGAAGGGACAAATGTCAAAAATATCACAAAAAGTGCCCCCCGGTATACTAGAAATGTCACCAAAATGTCAAAAAAAATTTGCAGCCGTTTTTGACATATCGCATTGTAACACTTTAAAAAACTCACCCTGTATATCTCATCAAACAGTGGAGATAACAAGAAGGCTAACTTATGGGTTTAGTATGGTCAAATTCAGAAATGAATAAAATACTAAAAACAAACTAATTATAACGCCAAATATCAATGGTAAAATTATAGCTTATTTTCTGTCATATAGTGACGAATTTAGCTTAAATTATTGCTAAGCAATAACATTTATTTTAAATGTGAATAAAGGATTAAATATTGCCATTACTTGTGTTGAAAAATAGATCCAAATGGCCAAAAAAGAACCAAATAATACCTTTAATATGGTCAAGGTATTATTTGGTCTTTTTGGTTCATCAAATACAAACTTTTCCAGAAGATAAGTCAATTTATCGCTGTTTTTTTTTGGTACATGTGTAATTTTTGAGAGAATACTTCATATTTGGCTAAAATACATTTTGAGCCATAATTATTACTTATAATACCTATAATAATACCTCAAAATAATCCTTGATTCTAAATATTTGAGTCATAATTAAAATTGATGAAGAATCCTCGTGTTACTTGAACTTTTTTATTATAAATGATTAATGATTTTTATCTTTTACCTTACTTAATTTGAACCGTGACTTATGACGATAATACGGACCACCCTGTGTACGTATATAAAAGAAAATATAACTCTATTTACCTGTAAATCCATAATTTATTGTAAAATAAAATGAATCACAACCGAGATTTTCACTAAGAAAGTACGAGTACACAATACAGTCCGGCACAGGTGTAATAACGAAAGTGAAATGATTAAAACTGATGCGTCGTCCGCATATCGATGAAAGTGTTCTTCGGCATGTCGATCAAGAAACTTTCTTCTTCTTCTTCTTCTTTCTTCCACCGTTTCTGTTGTTGTTACTGCGAGCAGCAGCTTTTACTATACTTATGTGTATATGTACAAATACTTTTTCGGACACATGGTTTGCACATTGTTCCACTTATTCGGTTATGATTATGCTTTTCAATGGAATTTTTTAGGTACGGCAATGGTAGATTTATTGTGAATGAAGAGAATGCGCTATAATTTTTTTTTTAAATATTTTGGGGCTTGGTAGCGGTTTTAAGATGCTTTCGTTGTGATTAATGACATCTGGTATTTCGGACTTTGTATGTTTTTTGTGGTTGAATAAGTGGAGATTTTGTTGTAATTTTGTGGAAATCGTTTTTGTTTTTGGGTCGCAGTTTTTAGGTATTTGGGATTTTTTTTCAATTGTTAGGAAGAATGTAGCTGAAAAACAAAACCATGCTTATTTTGATTTTTAAGTTTTTTTATATACCGGGTGGTGAGTCGCCGAGCAGAACATAGGAAATCCCATGTAAATTTTAAGGGGGTCAATTATTGGCTTCCTTGTACGTTTTACAGAAAAAATTTAAGATAACTTTTTGAAGAGACCAATCTGGCAAACCCTTGTGCAAAGTTTCAAAAAATTTTAATAAGCGAATCTTGAATTATTTAATTAAATGTAATTGCAAAATTAACAAATTTTCGGTTCAGGTAAAACCAGACACCAGCCACCAGCAAACAATTTGTTATAAGGCTTTGTCAAATCCGACGTACAGCCGAATACAAGAAGTGTTTTTTTTCGTTTTATCAATCTCACAACCATACATTCAAAGTAAGACACGTTAACATTACTTTTTTGTCTAAACTTATATTTAATATAATGATGAAGTTAAACCAATAAAACTTATTATTATCGATTATTAAAAAAATAATTTTAACATACTTAGAATTTAATTAAACCAATAGCAGTATCTGAAATATTTTCAATTTATTTTCCCATCAAGCCTATCTGGTTCATTTCAACCATTAAACCTATTGTTAGTAAATTCGAGTTCAAAGACATTGCAATAAATAATTGTAAATGTTTAACTCAGAAGATCGAAAATAGATCCGAAAAAAGAGAGAACAGAACTCTTAATATTTTACTAAGTGTGGAAAAGTAAATAAAAATAAAATAAAATAAAATACTATAACTTTTTTAAAAATAAAAGAGAATTACATAAAAACATCAATTAATCAAATGTTCAAACAACCCCCCATTAACAGCTAAACAATATCCTAACCGATCATAAAACAATATCCACCGATCGTTTTGTAACTGGTTTAGATTCTCAAATTTTACACTTTTATAAATGACACTTTTTAAATGACCCCACAAAAAGAAGTCATTTGACTTCGTGAGTCTGGTGAAAGATCAGGTGACCTGGCTGGCCAAAGTATCCGGTACCGTGGACCAATAATATTGCCGTTAAAAGCATTTTCCAAGCACTCTCTAACCATACGGGCATTATGGGCCGGGCAACCATCCATTTGGTGCCAAATCATTTGATCTTCCTGAACAACTTCTTCCAAGGCGGGTCCAATTTGATTTTGAAATATGTCCAAATAGGTTTCAGCTGTTATGTTATAGTCCATAAAAAAGGGTCCAATGATATGGTGTCCGATAATGAATACATTTGTTTTTTTGGGGATATTGTATCCGAGTATGAACAAAGCGATTTTTTGTGACATTTTCTTGTCTCCAATACCGGCAATTCTGAACATTTGGTTCATTGTTGAGGGTCAATGTACATTCATCGGGAAAACAAATATTTCTTAAAAAAATCCTATCATTATTTGCTCTTTCCATTATTTCAAAAGAAAATGCCATTCTTCGTTCTTCATCTCCTTCCTGCAGCTAATTATGGCTATTTTTTCGTCGATTGAATAATTCATACTTGTTTTCAAATATCGACTGTTACTGATTTATTGACACTTTTTATCACGTCAGTGACAATATTCATTTTACTGGTGCCCGTTTGGTTTTACCTGAACCGAAAATTTGCTAATTTTGCAATTACATTTAATTGAATAATTCAAGATTCGCTTATTATAATTTTTTGAAACTTCGCACGTTCGCTTCGTTTGCCAGATTGGTCTCTTCAAAAAGTTATCTTAAATTTTTTCTATAAAACGTACAGGAAAGCCAATAATTGACCCCCTGAAAATTTACATGGATTTTTCTATGTTCCGCTCGGCGACGCACCACCCGGTATACAATCATCAATCTATAATATGTAATAATCATCAATCTATAATAATAATAATAATAATAATAATAATAAAATAAAAACGTCCTTAATATAAGTATGTTTCAGAAAGATTCTGGAAAATGCAAACTTAATGCTTATTGAGATCGTACTATTACTATGCTGATCAAACTGTAAGTAGTAGGCAGGCCTGACTTAGTTTTAGTGGATAAGCAACATAAGATAACGTCTCTTATCCAAGTGGCTACTTCCAATAGTAACAATTTAGTTCAAAAGCACGCAGAAAAAATTTCCAAAGTACCGCGACCTAGAAGTACGGCTACAGAGGGAATGGCTAATGAATACTGTTAGATACTATATTACTGAATAATATAAGTGTATATATACTGAATACTGAAGTATATATTACTGAATACTTATAGAACGATATCAATTATAATGTCAACTACGGGCGTCATACCAAAGAACCTGGAAAGAGGCATTGAAGAACTAGGTCTCAATCAACGTATGTACTACTACTGGTTCCGGCTTATAGCACAGCTACAGAAAGCGGTGCTATTAAATACAGCCCGAATTGTAAGGAAATGTCTGGGAACCAACACTATTGATCGTCCCCACGGGCCCCATAACCTGGTAAGGTCACAGAGCTCATTCCTTATATAATGCTTGAGTATCTGGCTTATCTTGAGTATAATAAAATTACACTGTTCCAACAAATACTGCCATTAGCATTTTCCCTATTAAAGAACACATCGAGGAGTTCTGTGCCTCAGAACTCCTCAGATTAATAACAACTAGTGAATACAACCTCAATACTGAATGGCTGGATGGTCTCAAACATATAATCAAATGGCATTTTTACCATTTTCAGTTGACGAAGTCACTAATGTCATAAAGAAGCTACATAACTGGAAAGCTCCAGGCTCCTATCACGTTCAAAATTACTGGATCGATGTTTACACGAGGTGTAAAGAACATCTAATTATCGATACCCTAGTTTGCAATCAGTCATTTAACAACAAGAGAAACAGTTTTGCAGCATATATTGACTACCAAAAAGCTTTTGGTGCAGTTCCAGGTATCATATAATTTTCTTTTTAGAATTCGCTATGGTATCTTGGCGACCATCAATAAAACTTAAGATGCCTAACAATAACTGCATTGGAATTAATATGATTCCTATTCGTAGGGGTATATTCCAGGGACCTTCCTTAAGTCCACTTTAGTTTTGCCTTGCCATGAACCCACTCTCCAGCAAACTCAATTCAACTAGGTACGGATTTGGCCTAAAAAACGATAATACAGAACTAACAAGAGTGAACCATCTACTTTATATGGATAGATCAGATGCTTAAAATAGTGGAAAAAGTTCTCTGATGATATAGGAATGTTCTTTGGACTGAATAAGTGCCGAAAGGTGAACATTATTAAGGATAAACTACAACCAGGTGACTTTCAAACAGAAAACGGTCAGATAATTAATGCTATGGACGAAGAAGAATCCTACAAATATCTAGGAAGCAAGCGCAAAGAATAGACCGTAGAACTATGAAGAATGAGCTGATTACTAAGTTCACAAGAATGCGACTACTCTTTAAAACAAGTTTTAATAGCAGAAACTTATTTGAAGCTATTCATACATTTGGTGTCTTTTCATTAAATTACTCTTTTGGTATTATAGGATGGATAAAACGGACATAGAAACTAATTTGCTAGACCACTCCTAACCAAAGCGCAATAAACAGCGTCCACACAGTGCCGTAGAACGAACTACGCTACCCCGACATATGGGAGGAAGAGGAATAGCCGACATTGATAATCAGCTGACTCAGCAAATTAGTAACTTGTGATCCTTTTTCTTAAGAAAGGCTGAAATATCAGACATTCATCGTGCCATATGTGAAGCACACGACGCAACACTACTTAAACTAGAGGAGCTGGAGCTACTTATATAGCATAGCATTGAGCAAGAAAAAATGCTAACTTGGATGGGAAAACCACTACATAGAAGGCATATCGACGATTTACTACATCAAGAGCTCGCAGAAAAATTAAACCTCTTATCAGCAGACGTACCATCAAGGTACCATATTATAGCTATAAGCCGGAACCAGTTCTTGAAAATGAGCGCCACAAATTGTATTGAGATCGCACTGTACTTACAAACCAACGAGTAAGTAACAATAGTCCTCTCCTAATACTAATCGATAAAATTTATGGCTGTAGCTATTCCTAATAATAATAATCTAAGAGCGAAACATAATGAAAAGATTGTTAAGTACAAGGATTTGTAACACCAGATATGAAGACAATGGGAAATATGAGAAGTGTGGACAATTTTAGAGATCAAAATGCGTCCCAAACATCCTTATTGGTTGGCTTTTTGTGTGACGCCTCTTTGGTAACCAGATAGAAAATCTTTTAGTCTCTTCGTCGGTTATCTTGAGTGGTAGCCCGATTCTGGAGTTCTGGAGACCGATGCAGATCTTGGTTTTTTTTCAAACTTTTTACGGAAAACCTCAGCTATTCCTCCAGACATTTGTAAATCCTTAGCTATACAATGAGCAAGAGCATACTCAGCTGATCACGCAGTACTGCTGACTCTTTCGACCATCAGAATGATGGGCCATGAATTTATCAAATTTCGAATCCGACTCTGGTTGGATTTGCCACAACTCGGCGTCTTCGTAATTTCCATAACAAGGAGCCAGTCGGTTAAAGTAAATGACTCGAGTTCTACCCATCAGTGGGCTTTGTATTCTGTAAAGAACATCGTTGATGGGTTCCAGCATTTTAGATGGCCCATCCCAAGATGTTTGAGGCTTCGGTGAAAGCCTTTGATCTCTTAGGGTGATAGGGCCAATGTAAGTCACCGTTGTCCCTATGATATTTGGCACTAACATCATATGCTTCCTTTATCCAATCACGGGAATCTTGAATCGAAATGCATACTTGAATGACGTCCATTCTTCTAGGCAGCTCATCGACGTAGTCCTCTCCGGCAACATCGGTTGCTGGCGGACAGCCATTAGCATGGGAGACGGAGTTCTCTTTCCATCACTTCCAGATTGGTGGAATAGTCTAGCAATTTGTTTTATAAACCTTGCAACATTTGATCGATATCGCTTCCACCAATAAAAACAAAGTTGCTCGGGTCATCATCTTCCTCCTAAGTAATGTGTTACGAAGTTGCGGCCGCTTGTCCGCTCCATTTGTCGCAGTGTCATCGAGGAAAGGACCCTCCAGCTCTAATTTTACTATTATTTATTTATTATTCACTATTATTTATTTTCACTAATATTTAGTTGACTGACGTTCAATTGACACCCCACACCTGAGAATAATATACCGTTTTTCCCGTTCTTTAAAATAATCGATACACGAAAATAGTCAACTTTTCACCATATGTTTTTACTACTCTTTATATCCAATATTCCGAACAGCATTGCACTGAATTGTCAACAGACTGTTCAGCGGCGACGCAGCTTCTTATATCAGTAGGACACTGTCCGGAAGATTAGCTAACATTCCATGCGTCTTCAGAAATGTCGTGCTATGTGCTTGATTTTGACGAATGACAAAGATCTTTCCGGAATTACGAAGAACATGTGGCATTGGCGGCATTGCTAATATCGTTACAATATATAGATATTCGGTGACGGAAGTCAAACTAAAGAATTAAGGCACGCAAAAAATTATACTCTAGTTTACCAAAATTTTTTAGTGGCAGTTTTCATCACAGAACACAAATGAATCGATGTAAGCAGAAAGGGCACATGTCAAAAACACACATTTTTGGGAAATCGATAAAAACTGTTTTTTTCATCAAATTAAGTAAAATTATTAACATTTATTGTTATAATTGATTTGTAGTTTGAATATCACGATTTGTCTCCGTATATTTTAAATTTAAAAATTGATTTTAGCTTCCCCAGAAGACTTTGAAAGAATTGACATGTGCCCTTTTTGCAAATAATGCTATTTAGTAAATTTGAATTTTTTTTTTTTTTTAATACAGCTTTAGTTATGTAAAGTACAAGTCAAAAATAAACAGCTAATTTCAATAGAAGAGTACAATGTTTTAGAAAAACTAATCTTCGGATCACTCATTGATTGTTGATTGTAGGCCACTGAAGAATAGCATCAAAATATGGTTTGTGTTCTTCTGCAACAAAAGAAGTACATTTCCTTATATGCTCCATTTTGTTGGCCTTAATAGGAACTTTTCCTAAGGGATGCGCAAGGCTCATTGGCAAAATTGGGCAGGCCATTCCAGGTTGTGATAAATTAAATGTATGTGACACCAAACCGTCAGTAACAGGATAGGCTTGAACAGTGCCTTTTTGTTGGAATGTGTATTTAAAACATGAAAAGGTGCTTATTTGAAAGTTGACCTTTTCGTTACGAGGAAAATGTTTTGTTTCTTCAGAGACACAGGTTTTTTTATAAAATTTTCCCCACCAGTTTTTGAAATCTAATACGTCACTTGTTGCAACCTCTTTGACTGAAAATTTTGTATTTATATCGTGGAGATCTCGTGAATGGTGCATATTCTATCATGTTTCCGTCAATTTTTTTTCACCAACGCGAAGTCCCTATCACACGGGAGAAATGAATGTCGCCTAACTGGGAAAAAGTGCCAAATCATGCTAAATTTACCAGAATCTGTGAGAGCCAAAAGCATCCTGACCATAGTATGATTCTTGTTTTGGCCCCAGCAGTTATCACTGTAAAGATGAAGCTCCGATTGATTTTCCTTGAATTCATTAAGATATTCGAGAACAAACGTACAAATTTCGTCAGCTGTTTTCTTTGCCTGTCCCTCGTGGTAAACGTACATCCTGGATTTATTTGTCTTAAGATTGTGAATACAAAATACGGACACAGTAAGCTGCTGGTAGTAAAATACCTCACCCACAGGCGTTGTGGGTAACTGGACATTTTGCATAAAATCGAAGGCCAATGACAGAACTTGGTCTTTATTTTCCTTTTCTTCAATATCTTTGGTCCTTTTTCAATAAAATTTTTTAGCCCTTTGTTTGTGAACTATCAATTCTGCGACGGCAGTACGCTTGGCCGTGTCATTCAAATTTTAGTCTTTTATTTTGTTATTTAGTAATTCACAAGTCGAACAAACATCAACTTGTGGTCTTCCGAAAGAGTGATTAAAATTTTCACGGAAAAGCATCTATAAAATGAAAAGCTTACCTTTTGGTTTGGATACTTCTCTAGGTAAAGCTGATCATTTTTGTCAAATTTAGCTGGCTATTCAAATAATGTTTTTCACGTCCTGAATAGTGGCTGATTTTTGTAGGAAATGATTGTATGTGCTCCTTACTTACCTTACCTTACCTTACCTCCGTTACACAATCCCGAATTTCTTTTGAGAAAGTATTAGTTAGCACTTGTCATTTTTCCGCGTAAGTCATTCGGTGAACTTGCCTTGTGAGGATAAGGTGTTAATTCTCCTGATGCGTTTGTACGTGATAGCATATAAATTCAAAAATGCTTTAACACAAATCTCTACTTTGGAACTTCCTTTAAATGAGTAGTACTTGAAACTTTTTGATTTGGGTTTATTTTTTTCACCTGGTCGAGGACGCCGCTGCTTTACTTCATATCCATCATATCCACAAGATCCTGTAGAAAAATACCTTGTTCGTTTTTAGAGCTTAAAGTATAAAATCGTTGAAAAATTGCCAATCTATCTGCATCACAGAACTTTTCAGAGCATTTCATTCTACAACTAAATAATGAAATTAACCGATATGCCAAAAATACTATAAAAGAACCTACCTGCAAAGGACTCCATTATTAATTTTTTTCTCACAAACGTCTCTTCCTTTACTGTTTTTATAAGACTTTTCTTCAAATCTTGCCTTTTTCTGTATGTTGCGAGCATACTTAAGGCTCTGCTTTTCGTCTTTTATTAGGTGTTAATTCAGAATTATCATCCATGTCAAATGAAACTAAAACCACGTGCAACTGTCCCGAAGCAACCAACAGAATAACTGAAGTCGAATTTTTGCTGATGACGTAAAACGCACGACAAACACATGTTGACCCCACCATTTGAAACACTAACATTTCGCATAAACGGCACATTTCACTGACGTGTGCCTTTTATGCATAACGCTAGCAATGCTAGCATTATTACCCGACATTTCTAAGATATCGGGGTGCGGACTTGTGGCCCTTATGCATAATCCGTTGCGTCTACCATAGGAGAATACATTTTAGGTATAATGGCAATTTGTCAAAATATTGATTTGTGCCCTTTCTGCTTACACCGGTTCAAATATAATTCTCTTATTAAAGTAATAAGGAACTATTTAGTGGTTACTTAACAGATCCAATAAATTTCAATAAAATTGTGAGTATGAGTTATATATTGTTAATAAAAGTTCGACATCGAAAAGATATTTATAGTATATATAGTCTATAAGAGATAATTTTTTAAATCTCGAATCTTATCTAACGTTTATTGTAATCTTTTTTAAAAATTCTTGCGTTTTTTAGAAACCACGTTTAAGATCTAATTTTTTCATCAAAAATCAAAATCTTATTTCTGAATGGAGTTTACGTAATTTTTAAAAAGTTAATTTTTATTAATTATAAGGTCATACTTGTCGGATAGATGGATTTATTTCATACTTTTACGGAAATATTTCTAGAATTACCTGTAAAAATCAACTATGGGTGATGGGTACCCCAAATCAAAAAGCCTCTATATTCACAATTCAGACGACGCTTTATCAACATTTGTATAAAAGGAGTTTTAATCTTAATATTTAAAGGAAAAAAAAACTCATTTGTTTAAAAAAATATTCTAAAAATGTATATTTATTTTGATACGACATAATGCGGATTAGGCAAGTTGACCGAGCCCCAAAACAAAATAGTCTTGGTCTCCTCATTCCTAATAAAAAATGAAAATGGCACGTCCACCCTAAATCGTACACCCCCGCTCCGCGCTATCGACACTGCCGTGGCGGCCGCCGCTTCCGTTCCCACTTCCGTTATATCCATGGAAACCTACAAGAAAGTTCGGATTAAAATATCGATACACCCTTATATAGATATCGACTCACTTTATGTATAATTTGATCGGCATACAGACCAGATTTGGTACAGCTTCCTTGCTGTTCGCATTGTTCATCGATCGATTGACGAATGTTATCGATCGATTGTGTTAAACTGTTTTTTCTGACAAAACTTGAGTCTAAACTCTGCGGTTCTGAGACGGTGTGCGCGAGCACATCTAAACTCGCTTTATTTGGGTCAAATAGGGAGTTGACGCCCATCATTTTTAAAGTATCTTTTAAGTCCACGGTGGTTTCAAGTTTCATTCTGGGGAACACGACGAGGACTCGTGTCAGAGTCATTTTGCCAATCATGTTGCTCAGATCCTCTTCGGTTAGTTTCTGTTCGAACTCTTTCAGTTTGGTTTTGCTGGAGTTGAAAGGCATGATTACGTACATGGTGCTTCTGTTGCCCTTGTATGGCAATCCTAAAATAGGGGTTTGTTAAACCATTAAGGATTTAAACTAGTTTCATTGAATTATTAAGTAATAGCCTCGCTTAAATTTTAAATCTTCTTTAAATTGCATTATAGATGCGGATGATCGTTGTGGAGAAATGTGAGCGTGAAGTGTATTTCAGGTATCGAAAATCTGATTGTATTCAGCTATTGATTCGCAAGTCGAGCCCTGGAAATGAACGTGCTGAAGCCAAGCTAGTTCGGTAGATACAAACATTTTTTATTCGGTAGATAAAAACATATTTTAATTAATCCTTTCTGTGAACTCAGGACTAAAAGTACCTCGAGAGTTTTAACATTAAGAGATTCCTGTACGTGACGATAATTAATCATCTACAGCTCAATCTTCCCTAAACGAAATATATTGGAAAATTATTTCGTTTAGGCTGCACTCTTCCGATGGCTTTGAATATGAACATTGGAATAAAGGTTCCAAACACATTAACAATAATCAAGGTTTGGGCGCACAAGAGATCAGAACAATAATTTGATGGTTGGTACATTAAGGAAATCTCTTGCTTAATAAAACCCAACATTTGCACAGACTTTGTGATAATGGAAGGCATGTGAGGTATGACAGCTGACCATTAAGTATAATAAGTCTCTAACAAAGATAAGCCCAATAGGATTTCTACCACTACTAAAAACCATCAAATGGCACTTCTTGACATTAAGGTTCATAACATTTTAATCACACTAGGGAACCTAGCGCCAGATGCGACTGTAACTTAACGCAATTGTCTGTTCTGTGAACACTCATATACAACTTCATATAATCTGCAAACATGAAAATTTATATGAAGAAAACAGGATGACTGAAAATGCTTACGTCGCATCATCTGTATTCTACCAGTCAGGTAAGAGTTCAACCATATTAAAAGCTAACCATGAACAACAATAGGCTCCAACCTTCTTCCAATGTTTTCAGGAGGAACTCAGTAGATTTTGTGATCAATGGTCGATAAAACAGCCATTTAGACTAGGCGACAGAAAATCACAGACTAGGCTCTATCTAACACTTTGGTATTATTTCAGACCTGTCTCCCGTCTTAAAGATAGGTGTAATGTAACCTGTTTTCTAAAATTTTGAAAAAACTCCATTACTAAGGGACATATTGAAAATTATAGGAAGTGGCCGAGTAAGTATAAAAGGACAGTTTGATAAAAATAGAAGGAATATCATCAGGGCCAGGTCCCTTATTTACGTCTAGGGATTCTCATAATAAATGTCCCATGATAAATCATGGCTATAAAGCTTCTATGGCAAAATAAGTTAATGGTGCTTTGTAGAAAAATTTTATCAGGGTCACAAACTTATCCGTAACTTCTGTGAAAAGAATTATGCAAATAGATTAACAAGGTGATTCATTAACATGGTGTCCCAGTCAAATCCCTATATCATCACATCTTGTTAATACATCGAATTTACAAATGCCTTGCAGTTTGATAAAGGATATAATAAGTATCTGGATCAACTGTACCACATTAGATGATGATGCAGATAAATGGATTGCCTCAGCAGCACCATCACCTTTGGACCATTGACTATTTGGAAAATAAAAATCATCCAAAACACAAAGCTTGCATTCAGGATACTTTTCTGATACTGTCTCAAGGCAGATAGACTATTACAAAACTCAGCTGATTTATCTTTATTTCCATTTGCACAAATAAATGTTTAATGCGTTTACTAAATGATGGCAAAAGTCTACTATTAAGATCTTTTCGAGCTGCTATAAGTACACCTCCTCCCCTGGATAAGTCGCTGGTTTTCTTGGAATTCTCCTTTTGATATATAATCAATAATCTGGAGTCTCTAAAATTGCAAGATATACACATTCTCGAAGAGTAGTTTTAAGCTTGTTACGCAGACCACCAACATTTTGAAAGTACACCAAGAACTCCGATACAAACGCTGGCAGATTTACAGTAGCACAACTCAATTTTTTTGCTATTATTGTAGGAACACCATTAGCTTATTTCAAGAAAAGGTCTTTCTCGCCATTTTATTAAGTCTCTTTTTAAATTATTAAGTTCGACCCATTGTTCTGATGTCAAATGAGTCAATAAATACTTTTTGTCCACCTTCCAGTTTTGACTTGTTTCTCAATCCCAAGAACCACTTCGAGAGACTGAAGTATAACACATAAGGAACGGTTGATGCACTTATTATATTAATTGGAAACTCAACGATACCAAATATAAAATCCTTAGCTTTATGAAGGTCACCTGGTTTAGTATTTTTGAATTGTCGAAACAGTGGGCTGCCAAGGCAGTTATGCAGGTCACCTAATGGACCCGTCATGCCCCACCGGGGGTTACCAGAGCCCAACGGCCTTAGAGAAACCGATAAGGCTCTCTGGTCTGAAGGACCTCAAAGTCACTCGGTACACTGAAAGTGCTACCCAAGTATTTGAACCTGGCGCGCGTGTGTGCTGGGCACTCCCCGACTACATGGTCAACGGTTTCATCCTCCTCACAGCACCATCGGCATTCCGGGTTGTCCGCAATACCGATAGTATGGAGATGGCTTCGTAAGTGCCAGTGACCGGTTAAAAGACCTGTCACTAGCCGAATTTCGCGTTTTTTTAGGCGTAGTAGATTTTTGGTGAGACAGGCAGAGGGCCCACCTATGTTCGCTTTGGCCTGTCTCATACCAGGGGACTCAGTCCATCTTCGGTGGGTCCACTTGGCAGACCCTTCATTGATGCGACCGCATTTGGCGATACCAACTATGAGTTCCGGCCCCATCGGCACATTCGCGGATCCCACTCTGGCAAGAGAGTCCGCTTCCTCATTACCTGCATGGCCTGCGTGGCCAGGTATCCAGACGAGCTGGACCCTGCAGCCAACCTGCACCAGTTTTTTCAGGACTTTTATGCACTCTAGTACAAGCTTAGAGCTTACCTTTGCGGCCGTGATAGCCTTAATGGCAGCTCTGCTGTCCGAGCATATTGATACGACTGTATTGCGGTGTCCGCAGCTTACTATTATCTGTCCGCATTTTAATACAGCGAATACTTCGGCCTGGAAGACAGTGGCGTGCTCCCCCAGCGAGTATGCCCTACTGGTATGTGGGATCCCACCACAAAGCCCTGATCCAGCTCTGTTATTCATTCTGGAGCCATCTGTGTACCAGATGGTCTCCCTATTTAGCAATGCAGGACTGTTGGAATGCTGCTACTCCTCTCTACCGATTCGCAGTCCACAGTCACTGGAGCCATGCAGTCACTGCCCATCAGAAGGAGAGGACATTCCTGTATGGCCTGTGACCAAATTTTTGCGTGACCGGTCTCGCCAGAACGTAGTTCGCTCTGGTTCAGTATTCTTAGGCAAATTAAACAACATTAAGTTACAGGATCTTTGTAACCTTTCAGACATTTCAGCGCCTGTTCTAAACTTTTTCATTCATTTTTATAATATGTTTCTCAAATTCGTTAAGCTTCTAGCCATTACTAATTTTAATTTCATTCAAGGCTTCCTCTAAAGCACTAACATGGTCATTTAAATGAAATACTCTCCTTGTATGAGGAATATACTTCCTGCAAGGTAGTAGAATATAGGGCAACACCGGGACATCCCTTACATAGTTCATTGTTGCATGTTCATATGTTCATGCAGAACTCAGAACGGTCAGCAAAAATTTCGTAACTCCAAAAGAGGGATAATAAACTATGGTGTTAATACGAACTATGTATGCCATAGGGTTCAAAACACCCAGTGGGTGCGTTTTGGTTGGTTACTTTTTTACTACTTTTTAATGGTTAATGCCAAACAACGAAAAATTAACAGAACAAAAATGAAAAAGAAACTTGCTAATAGCGTTGATTGAAGAGGCGATTCCCTTTTCAATCAACGCTAATAGGTTAGGTCATAAACTTATAAAGATTTATTGATAATTTGATTTTTTTCATTGAATTACTGGGGAAAAAGTACTTGAAAACTATACGATGTCAATAGGTGTAATGTGATTTTTAAGATCATGTTTCGTTTTTGAGTTTCAGTTTAAACAGTAATAAATTAAACTCAAGTCACAAGTCTCACGTATAGGTAGATTACATATAGGTCACAATATATTTGAAACCAGTAATTTAGAGTTTGATTTGTCACTGTTTAATTTAGGCCGGTCTCTTTGAGAAAAACATTGACTATTTCTTCGAGTTTGGGCCTCAGATTGGTGGTATGAGATAAAATAAGACCGAAACTCGAACAATATTGACTCTTGATGACTTCTTTATTAAATTACTGGAAAAAAGCAGGTAAAAACAAAAGTACCACATCGATAGATTTATATTGATTTTTAAGAAAGTTTTTTCTAACTTTTCAGGCACACTCGTTTAATATGTTACATTGAGCTTTAGGTAGGAATTAAAGTGATATAAAGATACTTAGGTAACAGGTACTCAAAAAAGATTGTAGAAAAATTAAGGAAGATTACAATAAGCTTGAGAGAGATTCTCTCTGAGTCTCAGCCGAGTTACTAAAACATAAGAAAAAATAAAAAGAACCATTCGACATGGATTCCCAAAAACACTGTAACTACTTCGACATTAGAACCAAAATAAACATTATTAAGTTAGGGAATTTGGACAATGACCACATCTTACAACATATGCTTATGACAGGCATCGCAGAAGAGAAGTTCTTGAGGGTAACAATCTGATTTGGAACTAATCCTTTTACAGTTGATGACCAGCGCAGCAATAATCCTTAAACGTGAGCATCAGTAATCACTTCACTTGAGACAATGACAAACCTTGGCTAAGAGGGTAAGACCCCATTAACGCTTACAACCCTTACATAATGAAAACTTTAGAAAGAATGATTAATGAGGGATTTTTGACAGGCCATCAGAGCCAGTTGCACTAGGATCCTTCTTTGATTCGGAGGGACCTTCTGCTAAGGAAATTTTCTTGGTCAGCTGTGTCATGACAGAGCTGTTAGCAGAATTACCACTGACCTTGGAAAATCACAAGAATTACCTCAAAATAGTTGGTCTCCGCTTATGGATGATATTGGTTTGCAAGTCCTGTACTTACCCAAAATTTCACATTCCAAGGTAGGACTTCTATAATACGTAAAAAAGTCCCCAAGATTAGCCATCATGTCTGCCTGGACATTGCTGGGTGTATCACGTCCGTTTACATAAAATGGCGCCCTAAAAACATATTTGTATTAAAAACAAATAAACTCGCTAAGCCTATGCAGACCTCTTGGTAACGCCTGGGAAGAAGTGCTGGTACCATTCGGCATTGAAGTAAAGGGCACTGGTGATGATTGCTTTCGTCAGAATCGACGGGGGGCTACTGAGGATTGTTTTTATTTTCTTGTTCGTGTTGTTGGCTACCCAATCGTTAATGAGCTCTTGTGCCGCCACTGGATTGGTCATGTAATCGACGTTGACGGTTTTGCTGCGGTAGAGATCTTCCGCTAGAGATGCGTAGATTGGACGGATCTGAAAGGAAATTTGATTGGTGCTGGGCATCAGTAATTAAATCTTGGCTCCAATTGGCAGTTAAACCAAATAATAGAATAGAGCGCATATAGTTTTTAACGCTGTTCTTGACTTACTTGGTATCCTTTCTGTATAAACAGAGCGCTGGCAACATGCACTTGCTCCCCAACCGCGAATCCAGACGTCCTGGATATTTTGTCGAGCATTCGTCCAAACTGTTCATGCACCAGTTGAGATTTCTTGTTGATGTCCGGAATGCCCGTCTCTAGACCCAACAATAATGATACTTCTTTAAAAGTGTTTCCATTCGAGCCCAACAGGATTAAGGTCAGGACTCCGGCGATGCTCAGCGGGGAGAAAACGACGATATCTTGGTCGTGCCTCAAGATCTCGTTCACTTTTAGGGTTAATTTCGTGATGCCACGTGAGATTATTTCATCTACGTATTCTTGGTAGACGGTTTTGCCCCTTAGGGTGGTCAGTTTGTTCAAGATCTCTGGAGAAAGGTACTGAAATGGATAATTTTAGAAATAGGTGTATCAGAGTGGTCTTCTAGAGACTGCATATCGATCGATTATAATGGAAAAATTGAAAATTTGGTGTGATTCGAGAAATCTGCTACTGTAAGAGGAACATCATGCATGATCCTGGAGTGTGATGTAAGTGCTCATCATACAGCCTAGGTTAGCAAATAGTAACTATAAATGTTTCTCAATTATTAACTAGGAGAGAAAATATCCACAACAACTCTAGCATCCGGATACAAAATAACGTCATTGCTTGTAGAGAGCATGTAAAATATGAGGATGTTTATTGATTAAGGAGTGTTATTAAATGAGGGAGACTGGTCAGTGTGCATAGGTCAGTGTGCATACTCAGCCACCTTTCTTTACATAGAGAAAGCATTAAATGCCCTTTGGCCAATTGGCAAGAGGGTTCAACCAACAAATCTGTGAGTGTATCAAAGTGAAACAGAATATATCTGCGTCCATACAAGGCAAGATGGTAATATTCAGAGCTGCAAAGGGTTTCTATCTCCTCCCTATAATTAAAGACCTTATTTCATTAATTAAATTTCCATATCTGTCTGATATCTAAGTGCCATGAAGGGGAAATAGAGAATATTATTAAACAACAACATTTATTCATTCAACATAATTCGAAATGCTGAATACATGAATGAATCTGCTTTTGTCGAGACAAGGTGAAGGTTCAGAGAGTTTTCCAAAATCGATCTATGCAGCTCCTGAAGTACGTACACCATGTATATTTTTCTAAAATCGATATTTACTTCTCCAGTTGAGTTAGATGGTGGAGCATTAGAAATTTGGAACTTAATATCGTCCTCTTCAGTGGGAAAATAAACTTGTTGATTCGTGTTGTTTGCGTTTTCAGTCGTGGGCAGTCGTAGACAGGTTATCACTAGGATGGCGTTCAGGTACCAAGGCATATCTAGAACATTAAAAAATATTTTCCTGTTTTAATCTGGTAATGTGATTAGAGAATCCTGACCGGGATCAAATTAACCAAAAATTCGTACATGGCCCAATTTAGTTTTAATGAGTATTTATGATCATTGGGCTCCAAATTTGTCCTTGTCAAGGGCACCAGAAAAAAATTGAGAAATCAATTTGGACATATAAATTTCCATTCTTTCCAAATTAAATTTCAAAAATTATTCATTTAAAAAATGGCCTTCAAAATTGACCGCAATATCAAATCCAATGGCACCAAAAGGTGACCCCCTTCGTCATGAATAAATGGCATTTAAGCAATCTTTAATCTTCGCAGATTAAGTAATCGGATCGCAAGAAAGATATTTTTTTGCCGCATCGGCGTGTATATAAAATACAAGGTAGAATTTTTTTCGACTCTAGGAAATCTGAATTTAATGAGGTCATCCAAAAGATCGTACTCATTGGAGTCAGAATGTACGGTATAAATGTGAAAATCTTTAAAATATTGAAGATTGAGTCATAGTTTTTCTATAACCATATCTTTTGATGAATATCACAAAATTTCAGATGATAATGAGATCTAAGAAAAAAATTTAATTTGCTGGTTTTGATTATCTTTTTGAACCGCTGAGTTCGCTTGAAAATTCTTAGAATTCCGAAACCTATAAAAGGTATGGTTTGAAGGGTCTCGAGGAGACACTGAAATTTATGAATATGGAAAAACAATAGATTTTTTAAGATTGCGGTATACATCACCTATCGTTTTCACTTAATTATCTAAAAACTTATAGTAACTCTCTATAATATAGATATCTGCTTAAATCAATTATTTTAATATCTGTGCATATAATAATCATTTAATTTTTTATTTTTATATATCTTCTACCTAATAGGAAAGAATAGGACATTGACTTTTGAAAATTTTAGACAGGGTCACTCGCTTCTCACCTTGGAGTCCAAGCAAGGCATTGTTTTAATTTAAGACAACACAGGGCGACTCGGGTAGGTTGGAAAATAACAGTAGGAAAAATATAGGGAGTGTCTTTAACTAGCTTATATTTTACATCCTATGTCTAATTTTATCTATCTTATCCTAAACTAAATAACTATACATAAACACCTAAACATAGTATACTATTATAATTTTACTATTCAATATTGCAAGTCTAGTTTTTATGTGAATTATATTCTGTTTTTACATAGCTTTAAAAATTGAACAAAAATTGCTTCTAGCTTTTTATTTGTGGTAACTTCTACCATAAGGGTTGCGTGGCACATTGAAAGTGAGGATAGTTCCAAGTTCCATGTTTAAAAATGGAATGGCTTGAGAATTGTTTTTACAAGCAAACAGTCTATGATTCAGATCATCAATTGACTGATTACCACAATCGCAAATTTCTGTGTCTTTCATGTTTATTTTATATACGTATTGATTGAAATTACCGTGTCCTACCAAAAACCTAAAATAGGATATTGTCAAGTATCTTGGAAAATTATGGCTAAGGACTAAATTGTTTTTGTCTAATTTTGCCTTTTTCTAATTGAAGTATAGGAATTTTTGTGTTTGATACATATTCCAAAAATGTGTTTTTCCAACATTCAAAGGCTTTTAAGTAGATAAAAGGGAATAAGTCCCTGTAGTGTACTTTGGGTATAGAGTTGTTGCAAGAAATGGCTTTCTTTGCTTCCTTATCTACTAACTCATTACCCAATAATAACCCCAATAGCTTTTATTCAAACAAAGACTATTATTATGTCCTATAGGCTAAGATTTACCAGAACAGCTCTAATTTTGAAAATGATTGGCTGGTTTAAGTTATGTCCATTTCCTAGAGTTTGTATGACTGATCTAGAGTCCGACAGAATTAAAATATTGAGTATTGGCATTGTTTACATATTGTAAAGCCAATGCTTCTACCATAAAAATGGAAAAATTTTCTTCACATTTAAAACCCAAAAATTGTAAATATACTTCAGATGTTATATGCGTTTAATGTTAAACGAGTTAATATTCCGGCGCATTCGCCAGAAAATTAACTTGTTCAACTTTAAACGTGTGTAATATTTAAATTAATTTTAGCATTTTAATAAATTTTCAGTTGAAAAAAGAGCACATTTTTTGGATTATTTTAATATAATATCGTACTATAACTATAACTATAATAATATATACTATAACGTAACTATAGAATGCCCAATAAATCGAGTGCTTCAAATTGCCTTTTTAAATAAACTCCATACAGATACTTTTTTATATGGATTGTATCTAAATGATACCCCAGAATATTTATTAAAGAAATTAATACTAAGAAAACATGTTCATATACAAAGTATTAGGTATAATTCGAACGGCGTTTCACATATAATGCTGTTAAGTTGTATAACACTAACTTGTAAGCCTGTTTTTAATTTGCAAACTGGTGACCTAACACTGTGAATTAGAAATAGTGAGAAATTATATTTAATTCATCTTGAGGGCTGGAAGTCGTAGTTCACTTGCGTTAAATTAAAAAAGCACATATAGGGATAAAAACGTAGATATCACAAATTAAGGAAAGTTATATATGTACAGTACAAATTAAAATATAATAAAATATATGATTTTAACAAACCGGTAGACTAGAGAATTCAGTACTAGCCGTAAAAACTATAGAAGAATTATAATTTTATCCTAAATATTTATATTTAGTTTTGGTTTCTATTTTGTATTAACACAGCGGTTAAGAGTTAAAAAGTGAAATGAAATAAAAATCTTTACAACAATTAAAAAGGTATCAGATTTTCGTGCCTTGCAATCTGACCTTGCAAATTTTGAAAGGTACTGTACCTTAAATAAATTATTTATTAATCCAGAAAAATGTTATTCTATACTTTTTAGCAGAAAACCATTTCAGACACAAAACAAATGTGATGTATATATCGGAGGCACTATCTTTAAGTATGTAGAGTTTATTAAGGATTTAGGTGTGACGTTGGATTCCAGACTGCTCTTCAACGTTCATATAGAAAACATGGTTCAGAAAGCTCTAAAAAATCTCGGTTTTTATATCTCGAATTACAAAGAGTTTTAGTAATCAAACATCATTAATATTATTATATAATGCATTCGTTAAACCTACTATAGAATATCACAAATATATTGACCAAATAATTGAAAGGGTACAACGCAAATTTGTAAATATAGTAAATTTTTGCTTTAATAGGCAAAAACTTTTCTTACTTACTATAATAACTTAACTAAGTTTTATGGTATGAAGCCCTTAGAGAGTCGTAGAAACAATTTTGATTTATAAAATTATTAATAATTTAACACACTGCCCTTTCTGTCTGGAAAATTTACATATAACTAATTTGAATAATGACATATTTTTCTCCAGTATGGCTTCACGCGATACTTTAGATTTTCTACCTAATTTCGCAAGGAACGATAAATATTGTCCTATTTTTCCTATTGTCATTATTCATATGTATATATACTTCTTTATTGTTTATAAGAGATACTATTAAATAGGTTGGTTAGATTACCATAAAGGTTAAATTACCATAAGGTTAGTTAGGTTTATATTACTTGGTATATTTGTTAGGTTTGGTGAAAATGTAATGTTTGGAAAGCGCTTACTTGTAATTCATGATATTAGCAAAGTATGTATATAGATTTCAACTGTAGACTGTTAGACTGTGATATTAGCATACGTTAAAAGACGAATATGCCCAGCCAATGAGAATTTTGCTTCCTGAACTATTTAATTTTCGCCGATAATTACTATTTATATCGATTTTGCCACTATTTGAGTGCTCACAGCAATCATAGTGCTTAGTGTTGACTCTGTTGTCTATAATATTCGGTAGGTACTACACTAATTTTCAGTTCAAAAAAACAAACATTTTAGTGTTTGATTTTCAATTTCTAGTAAACTGTCCAGTGATTTCTTTCCTCTATAATTTCTTTTTTAGCTGCTGCAGAATCTGTTTACGATAATTATGGCAGCACTAAGGTAAGATATAATTTGTTTAGGTCTAATCTGAATTATTATGTATTTTCTAGCCAACAAAATGCAATCTGCGAAGTCTGTGAGAAGGAATTTTCAAGCACATCCACGAGAAACAGACATCTTAAGAAGTTTCATGCAGAATTTTTTGGCCAAGAATACAAGGAACACATTATATGTCCAATGTGTACCAACGATACCTAGACATTTTCTTATTTTAATAGTTTAAACAAACATTTTCAAATTTTAGGAATTTCGAAGAATATACCTCTTACAGAGAACAAAGTAATAGGTAAGTCGATTATGCTTGCCAGATCCAAAATAAATTTAAAAATGGAGAATAACATATATTTTCCAATTATAACAGGAGCAACATCAGAGGTTGTATAAACTCTTAGTTATCAGACATAATTGTATATTTTGTTGTTTACTTTTAGGATTTAATAGCTTATGTAAAATGAGAAACATTATGTCTGGGGGAAGCACACGCATCAAGGGACATGCCTCTCAAGAATTTTAGTTAAGGTTTTAAAGTATGGTAATAATATTGCATTAATTTTTATATTCCTAGACTAATTCATAATTTTAATCCTTTGTAGGATCAGTTGTGATCAGAAGTGCTAGTTTACAGACCAAGCTTGAAGGATTTAGTTTCTTCTCTACCGTTTTTAAAATTTAAAAAAAAAAAAAAATTAATTTTTAAAAAAAAAACTTAATTAGTTTTAAGTAGTTGGTATAATATAATATAATACATTTTAATATAGTATAGAGTCCATAGTATAATTTATTGAAAAATATATTTATTAAAAAAATTATTATAAAATTTTAAGTATATTTGCTAAAAGTTAAAACATTTCAATAAGCTAGTGGACATTAAGATAATTGATAAATATGATGGGAATTTTTTAATTTCAAAGAACTTTCAAAACTGTCATCACAATGATTTATATAATTTTCAAATTGCCTTTGCAAACTACTCAGCAAGTAAGCTGCCTCAAAATATTTATGAAATATTTACTTCTTATGGCCACTATGATGGGACACTATACCCAGCGATTTTATCAAAACAATGCCTAAACAGTTATATAAAAATTAAAATAAATACACATATTTTTTAGGATTATATGTTTTATATATTTTGATTTTAATTGTTAAATAAAAGTTTATATAAAAGTTTATATGTTATTTATATGGTGATTTTTTCTTGAAAATTCATATACTTTTAGTTGTTTATTGCCTGGCAATCTTTATCATCTACCCACTCGATATTCTCTGATCCACATATTTCAGTCTCCTGAGTAATGTATAATTGGCTATTTAAATGAACTTCAAACGTTCATTGACAATTATTATACTATGAAAACTTTATCGAATGAAAATTATCGATACCTATCATAGGAATATGACATGTAAGAAGTAATTTTACACTAAATTTTAATATAATACCATAAAAAACATCTATAAAACAAGCTAAAATAAAAATACCAGTGAACAAAAAACAACAAACATAAAAATACCAAAAAACTTTAAAGTGTTATCATTAATAATAATGCCAATATTTTTGGATGGTTTAATGTTTTATATATAAAACATTAAGTATTACACGGTATATATATATACCGTACTCACTCATGCACTTGTATTTATTTACTAAAGAAACCTAGACTTAGTCTCCTGAGGATGACTGGTTTCTGTTTTTTTTTTTAATTTCTGACCCCATGTTGACCCCATGCACCTGTCTATTTTCATGTTCTTAAAAATCTTGATCACACTGTAATTTTAGTTTTCTTTTTATTTGTAAATTAATAATAATCTTAAAAAAAAATAAACATCATATAAAACTAAAAATGAAAAGGATGGCGAATGCGCCCGAATACTACATCATTCAACTTCAAATACTAATAACGTTTAATTTTAAGACTTTAAGAGAAATTTTGAAATTGGAGAGTAAATTTTTAGATTATTTTGACATATCACCGTACCTAGAATATCTAGTAAATAAAATATAATATTGCGGAGGGTTATTGGGTGGGGTCAGAAATAAAACAGAAACCTGTTTACTTAAACGTAGACGTTTCGACTTATATTAAGTCATCCTCGGGACATCCACAGAGATGAAACAAAATAATTTCAAGTACATAAAAGACATTATTAAAATAAATGTTCTTTACGTGTGCAAAAATTAAAACAACAAAAAAAAACAAAAACCACGACATAATTAAAATTACATTCAGGTACAATCCATTAAAAATATATAAAATTTATGTTTTATACATTACACATAGAAACATAAAAAGTACATTTAACAGCTTCCACCCTAAATTACAGTTCAATATAGAGTGTGAAACAAATAACTTCAATTTCTAGACATTCTATTAATCAGAACAGAAGATAATACAATCATCACTGATTGGTATTACAGACCCACTTTCTCTGAGAGATTTCTTATCAAATTACTCATTTAAACAAAAATTAAACATAATTAGCTACCTAAAATCCCGCGCAATAGCCTTATCTCATTACAGTTTTCATCAAAGAAATGTTAACAAAATTAAAAATATTTTACTAAAAAACAATTTTCCTCATAAACTATTAAACAAAATCCTTAACAACAACCCTACACCTATTAAAGTCAAAGAAAACCAAAACCATAAACTTGCAAAAATGCCTTATGTCAAAGGTTTGTCTGAAAGGCTAGCAGGAGTGGTTTCTGATGATCAACTCAAAATAGCGTTCAAAAATGAAAATACCATCAACAAATACTTCTCAAAACTCAAGGAAAATCATCAAATGAGTTACAAAGTGGCGTGGTTTATAAAATACCCTATTCTGACTGTCAAGGTCTGTATGTGGATCAAACGGGCAGGTACTTAAAAACCAGAATTAGCGAACACGAAAGAAGCGTAAAACCAACGAACTATGCAGCATCTGGGAAGACTGCTCTAGCAGAACACTCCTTCAATCAACAACACCAATTTGATTTTAACAGCACTCATATCATTGGCAGAGAATCAAATTACAAAAAAAGAATTTTACTAGAAATGGTTAAAATAAAAAGTGCAAAGAAAGTATTACATATAACAAAAAACAAGACACCGATGATCTGAGTACAAGTTACTATAATTTAATTAATTTATTACCAAAGTTTCTGGTTTTGAACGTATAGGTTCATACATCTTCCTTATCTACTAATCCTTAGCTTATCAACATAACATCGAATCATAAAAATTAAATAAAGAAACGCTTGGAAGAATAAAACATTTGTTTCTTGGTTTATTGTTGATTCTAGTTTGCCCACAATAACACCTACAATTTAACCCATGTTAAAAATAATTTTTCTATTATAAATATATTTTAATTATAACTAAAGAACTAGACTTAGGTAAGAGATGTAATATATAAAAAATAAATTTTATATTTTTTTTATTAATTTTTTTTTAACGGATTGTACCTGAATGTAATTTTAATTGTGTCATGGTTTTTGTTTTTTTTTGTTGTTTTAATTTTTGCACACGTAAAGAAAATTTATTTTAATTATGTTTTTTATATACTTGAAATAACTTTGTTTCATGTCTGTGATTACTTGATTTACTTACTTTTTTTTGTTGAAAAAAAACATTATCCATTTGTGTCCTGAGGATGACTTAATATAAGTCGAAACGTCGATATTTCAGTAAAGAGGTTTCTGTTTTATTTCTGACCCCACCCAACAACCCTCCGCAATATTGAAGATATTGGGTCACAAACACGAAACTGAAAATAAAATATAATGTATGTTCTCCTGAGTGTGATTTCCTAGTTTGCACAAATTTCGTATTTTTTTTATATATTACAAAATTATGTTAAAAAAAAAAATAAGCAGTAATGGATGTAACATATCAAGATTAAAATTAAAAAAACATTTTATGAAATATTCCAAAAAATGGCGAATGCTCTGGATTACCAACTCGTTTAACTTTAAATGCATATAACTTCTTAAATAATACGACGATTTTCATGCAATTTTCCGAACTAAAAAGTGCCCCTCTTAGAGACTATTTTAACATATCTCAGAACCTAAAACAAATTATAAGTGTCTCATAAAATGCTGTTTTACTTCTTCAAGCAAAAACTTCACGTGCTTCATTCTTTAACAAAAGTTAAAAACAAAAATTAAATATCTTACTTAAACTAGTCTTCCGTCGGTCCTACCACATTAAAAGCAAGTTAACTTATCACCCGGACACAGTCAATTCAATGCCAAACTGAAAAGAGATAAAACTACACACTACGAAATGTATATTTAATAACAAAACAGCGATAGTGAAACGATAACAAAACAGCGATAGTAAAACGAAAACAAAGTATAAAAGAAATCGTTATTTAAGTGGCACCATCACCATCCATCCACCATCTACTGAGTAATCTCTAAGTCAATTACGTTTGCGGTAATTATTATTCTGATGGACTTGACGACCTTTAGAGTCTCGGATTTCCCCACTTACACGGCGGGTGATAAAATCGCCACTTTATACACTGCAATGTAACCAACCATTTTAAGTACACTCTCATCGTGGGTTTACGCTTGGATTGTTCAGTTACCATTGGTAAATTCCTGAAAATTAAAATTCATTCAATTAATTCATTCATTATCAGGATATTACAATAGATGCTAATAGTTAGTATGGACTTATAATACTTAAAAAAATATTAGAAAGTTCCGGCTATTCCTACTCTACGTTTGGGTCGGAATGTAGTTAGTAGAGGGGGAGTAGAAAAACGACTTGATTTTCGCACCTAAGACTTTCTTTGGCCAGACGTGTATATAAATAAATTACCATTAAATAAAATACTGCTTTTTGTAAACAAAATATTTGTGTTTTTTTAATGTTAATTATTTCAGTGGTTTTCCATAATTTACTTCTGTGCGAGTGACCTCGGCACCGCTAAAGTTAAATTTATAAAGATTTTCAAAAACATGCTTCGCAAGGGCAGTCTTGCTTAACCCATCATAATTGAGTGGGTGGTACAATGGTCTCATATTAATAAAGCCTTGATTTCAGATTTCTACCGTCTGTGTTATACGTGACTGGCCAATTTCTTATTCGGGTGCCGATATGCCCATGCAATAATATGCAACAGTAATTCGTAGGGAAAGCGTACGATCGACAATGTTTCAACGACACCAATTTCTCACTTACGTATGCCACACAAAGGGAAAAGGCATGTCTCGAACTTATCTAAATTTTTCATCGAATTTATGACTTAGATTTTCCGTCGCAAATTAATACGTTAATCTCCGCACCCAAGATCTGAGTTAGCCAGGCGTGTATATAGGTTTTCACAATTTATATATGACGTTACTCCGCAGTGTGTTTTTTCTTTTGATCTTATATCATTGAAAGGCTACAATTAGTAAACAACAACTTTGTTTGAGTTCAACATGTGCACAGGGGGATATTTTTTTACAAACATATTCATCGATTCTCTGTTGTCAAGTTTACACGCATTTTCAGAAGAGGAAATTTTCAGCTGTATATCGACACATATCACAATGTTAATTTAACCCATTGATGTTAAATTTTGGATTAAAAATAAAAAGTAGAAATAGATATATGTTATTCTAAGCACAAAAATAACATCTTCCAAGTAAAAAAAAAGTTATTAACATTCTTATTCCTAAAACCGCTTCTAAAAAATTTAAAATGGCAACTCGCATGCAAAAGCTGATGTCATCTCATGAAATGTCATCGTGACAAACGGCTTCGTGTTTACATTCGGCATTTGTGAAGTTTTGTGTTTTTTCTTTAGTTTTTGCTTCAAAAAGGAAAAAGGTTGAGTCATTTCAGTGTTTTTGTAAATTATTAAGATAGTAAAAACTTGTGCCACACCATGGGAAAAAGGCGATTTAAGCCGATCTTTTCACAAGTAAATACCGATATTGTCATAACATCATATCAAGGAACAACCGTCATAACCGTAGAATAATACAAACTTAATAAAAAATATATAATAAATATAAAATATTTAATTTCCATTAAAATCCTTTTTAATTAGATAAGTACCTTTACTCTAATGAAGTACCTACGTTAAATAAAGAGTTCATAAACGGTAGTAATACAATGCGCTCGAGCGCCGTTGCGATGTTGTTACCTTTTTCTCTAATATACGTTATTTACATTCATTTAACTTTGAATGTTGCCTGCTTTATACAGTATCTTATCAAAAAATTAAAATTAAAAAAAAAATAATTTTTTATAAAAAAAATGCTTCATATTTTATTGAAAAGGAATAATATTGTTTTGGGCCTGTCAAAATAAGTGAAAAATTTTTATGATATTATTTTAAACGTATGTTCATATTAGTAACTAAGAAATGTGAAAAAAATTAAATCGAATATTTAGTTAAAGGAATTATTAAACAGGTGAATTTTAAATGTTTATTTGTCAGGGCCTAAATTCTTGAGAGGGCCTATTATAATACTTCCAGTTATTTTTATTTGATTTTAATATATGTACAACATCTTGTCAGGATGTATTACAACAATAAACTTGTAAACAGTAGCAAAACGATAAATGTACTTACAGTAACTTATGGCGTATATAAGGAACGTGTAAGAAGACAGAATGTATTGCTTACGTCAGGATTCGAGATCATTGATATGAGATGATACGATACTACATACCTAAAAAGTAAAAGGTACCTGTAAGCAAATATTTTACCCTAGTTATTGTGATTGTTAAATAAAAGTAAAATACATGTACACAAGGCCATTTCAGGTTTATAGCACCTGTACACAATACCATAAAACTACATATCAATAAGACTAACATCCTTCAAATTATAAACATCAGTAGACCTTGTTAAAGAGTTGTTCTCCAATCCAGGCAGAACAAAACCTGATGTCCAGCATTAGAAATCGAGTTGATGGGATAGTGCTAGCAAGCACTCCACAAAACAACACACTGATGTAATCAGTAATGGCCAATTACACAGTTTACAAAATAATCCCAGGTGCCAAAACAATCTGGGTTGCACTAGTGCCAAGCACCTACTTACACCAGCTAGCGTTGTTTTACGTACCGTTTTACGTACGTAAGGTATCAGGGCACTACACTTATGCGCATTTAAGTATTACTTTCTTTATACTGATAATGATTAAAATAATAAGAAAAACATAAGGTAAAACATTGCTCAGTGAAAACTCTCACCTTTGTAATTTGACAGGTATAAATGGTTCAATAAAAGCACTAACCACAACACTAGAGAAAAGTTACGGGAGAACAAGTGGGTACTGCTTCGCGACTGTTTTCGAGTAAAATTACCATCGAATGGAATTCTAAAAAGGATCATATTAGAAATATCCCTTAAAAGAATCCTGGTAAACATATTCTGTCATCGCCTATGTTTTTGAGAATTGTAAATACCAACATTCCCACACATTATAATTTTCTCCGAAGTGACCTTTTTTACCCGCATAAGTACTAGTAAGTTTATTTTGTTTTTTTTTACTATTTCTGTTTATTTTGTTATTTCCGAAAAACCTCTTAAAACCATAAAACTTAAAGATTCTCATAGATCGTCCTTATCTTTACATGTCAGCCCTTAACAATCCCATCGGTTATCGTTGCCTTTTTTTATTCATTTTTGATGATCGACAAAAATCAGATAAAATATAATAAGTAAAATAAATTCACGTCTTACATATTTTTAATAATTGTTTTATAAAACTTAAAAAATAATACTGTATCGTTCTCGTTATTAAACTTAAATTCTATTGTACAAATTCATTAACCTACCTGCATATATATTATATATATCTCTTTCTAAGATTATTTTATTCGTAGGTTCGACAAATTATTTCATAAAAGCAACCGACTAAAAAAATATTAAATATCTAAAAGCAATTAATTTATTTAACAAAAAATATTTGTGAACGAAAATTTTTTTAAAATCTAAGTTGTACACACGAAATATATCGTATTCAAATATCATTTCAAATTTTATAACGTTTTATTTACGTTTAACATTAGTTAGTAAAGGATACTGCATAAAACGCAATTGATTATAGATTTTTTCTTGCAAATTAATACATTTATATCCACACCAGGTCTGATTTGGTCAGGCATGTATATATGTCTTGAGGGAAGTTTATATACAGGGTGTCCGGAAAAAGGAGGCCAATCCGCCGACCACATGTAGGGTGGACCAAAATAATGCGAGCTTCGTTATGCCATTTTTTAATTAGGCGCTCGGTATTCAATATACAGGGCGTCAAAATGAGAAATATAAAATCGTTTTTTTTGAAGTGAGTCGAGTGTTTTATAGGATATTAAATTAAAATTTGGTGTGAGGGGGTTTTTTGGAACGAGAAATTGAAATCCTTGCAGAGCGGTATATTGCATGTTGTAAAAATACCAAAACATTTTTGTACCCCTGTATAATAAAGTTCTAGTAAAAAATTCTAATTGTCCAATTTTTTTTTGTAAAAAAAGTATTCTTAGTAAATGTTGGCCTGAGAATCCGTTTATTAGATATTTTAATTTTAAAATCTAGATACTTCTTTCTAAACAAATTGGCTGACCTCGGGCACCAGTAACTTTTTCGCTTCTGACGCTCTTAATAAGCTTCTCAATTACTCCTCAAATAAATCTGCATTTTTTAATTAGATATTTGTATTTGGTGTGTTTTCTTACAACTTACCCTTTTCCGAAATGGCGGTGGTTTTGATGATTGGTAAGTTTTAAATATTAATGTAAACAGTAAATACCTGTCAATTCTCAACTAGACACAACCGCTAGACGCTATGCCCAGACATTCCCAAACCGATTTCATTCCAAAAGAAAATATTTTTTAAATTTGATTAACCGCCTAAGGGAGACTGGAAGTTTCAGCGAAAGACGGAAGGGTATTTGCGGTCGACCTCGTGCGGTTCAACCAGGGCAAAAGGAAGAAATTTTAAAAATTGTCGAAGAAACACCAAACATCAGTACTAGGGTTTTGGTTTAATGGGTGAGAAATATTGGGAAAACCGAGACACATAATATTTTACGGAGTCAACAACTTTACCCATTTCATCTTCAAAAAGTACAGGATCTTTTACCCGACGATCCCGAGGCAACACTTGCCTTTTGTAAATGGTTATGTGAAATGAATAATAGAAATGTGGATTTTATAAGGGCGATTCTGTTTACTGACGAAGCCACGTTCACGATAAATGGCATGATAAATATCCATAACGCACACATATGAGCTAAAGAGAATCCTAGGGCCATAGTTGGGACACATCATCAAGTAAATTTTAAAGTCAATGTGTGGGCAGGTGTCGTGAATAACTTTCTTTTAGGACCTGTCGTTTTACCAGGTAATTTGACTGGTGATTCATTTCTGTTGTTTCTACAAGAAATACTGCCCGATTTGCTTGATGATTTGCCTCTAAATTTAAGACAAAATCTTTGGTTTCAATATTTTGCTATAAATGTTAGGAACTATGAACTATTTACATCAAGTATTATTTCCTAATCGCTGGATTGGTCGGGGTCGAGATGCTCCTGTTCCGTGGCCACCCCGTTCGCCCGACCTTACACCTTTGGATTTTTCAGTCTAGGGATGTTTGAAATTCTTTGTGTATATGGTTCCGATTTTAAACGAGGATCATTTAAGGGAAAGAATCATTGCAGCTGGAGAGCATTTCAGGTTGAAACCAAAAATTTTTCAAAGCTTTAGATTTTCTTTATTAAATAGGGCTCGTATTTGTATAAAAATGAATGAGGTCACGTAGAACAAATTATTTATGGTCATTATTCTATTATTTTTATTATAATAAGTAATTTAGCATTAATTTAGAAAAAATATAATACGTTTATTTTGTTAACTTGTTAAAATGTATCTAGATTTTAGAATTAAGATATCTAATTAACGGATTCTCAGGCCGACATTTACTAAGAATAATTGTTTTACAAGAAAAGATTGAATAATTACAATTTTTTACTAGAACTTTATTATACAGAGGTACAAAACAGTTTTGGTATTTTTAACAAATGCGATATACCGCAGGTAGCGCCCTCTGCAAGGTATAGCGAATCCGTGAACGGGTTTCAATTTCTCGCTCTATAAAACCCCCACACTCGACTTACTTCAAAAAAACGATTTTATATTTCTCACTTTGACGCCCTGTATATTGAATACCGAGCGCCTAATTAAAAAATGGCATTACGACCATAATCGCATATGCGACGAAAGTCGCATTATTTTGGTCCACCCTACATGTGGCCGGCGGATTGGCCGCCTTTTTCCGGACACCCTGTATAAAACGCCCAATGCATTACCATGAATGGAACGAAATTTCAAATAATATGGAAAAGAATAATTATGAGATATTATGTTTTATTATTAGTTTACTTCTTTAAATTTTTAAAATAAAATATTTAATTAAATACGTGAATTTTCTGATATTTCTAATGTTTTTTTTTTTAAATTTTTATACAGTCGCATTTGTATTTTTTATTTAAATTTATTAAGAAAAATAACTTGAAATAGACAAAGTTAATTTAAATTTACAGAAATTAATATTAAAATATATATTTTGACATATAGAAATAAAACTTAGGATTTAAGATATGTTCTTTAAAATTTAAATTCTTCTAGTGAAGTCCACTTTGAGTGTTCAATGATCATTAGTTATCATGTTGGCTATCATGTTGACAAATATTGTTTTATTGACAGCTGCTTGGAAAAGTTAAACTGTAGATCTCCCGTATCATTATGTTTTTTTCCTAGATCATAATAACATGCAACATCTCATCTTCCTCCGGATGTTTTATGATATGAAATTTTCTAATTTTCATCCTTTCATAATTTTAACGTCTTCTTAATCTCTGGACATGGGATTGAGAACTATGTTGTTACTAATTCTGTCTACCCAACTGATTTTTAGTTGTAGCTGGTACCGCACCCACATCTCGAATGATTCTAATTATTTGCGCATTATCTAGGTGAATATTCATGCTCCCATGCCGTACAAGAGAAGTAGAAAGACATAGCAGCGTACTGGTTACTCGTTAACACTAATTTCATCTTCATGAATCGACGTTGATGCGACTTGATGCGATTTGATGTTTCTACTCTCTCCAGCTTTGTGCCATTATTCTTTTAAATAAAAATATCTCTCCGAGTATGCTGTTGTTTTATCGGAAAATTTGAACTTTTGAATATGTCGTGTGTATTTACAAGTCACCCAATTCTGAAATTGCTATGTTTTTTAAATAGACTAGACGCTTTATTGTCTCTCCTACCTATATTTTCAACTGTGATACTGTTTGGGGATTTTAACATACATTTTCTGACTGCTTTATTTGCAACAATACGATTGACTAATTTAAATAAATGGTTTAATTCACAACCACATGTTAAATTTCCAACTCCTGTGTCACAGTTCTCGTCCTTATAAATTTCTACTGTCTGTCCTAATCGTATCAATTGCTCAGCTCTATACGGGGCAGCATCTTCTCTCTCAGATCCTAATGCTGTTCTACATAAAATTTTAATGATTCCTCAATAAATACCAGCACATAGGTTAGTGAATTTTTTAGTTTACCAGCTACAATAGGTTTAACCAAGAATGTAATAATACTTCTTAGGACAATGTTTTACAATCACTTGACCCTTTAGGTGATTTTCATCATAATCTAACGGATATTTTTTACAAAATATTTCCATTAAGGAAAATTTAAACCAAAAATGAAACAATGTTGTTTACTACAAGTTTAAAGTTTTCATATAAAAACCTTCAAACTTAATACTACATTAGAAAATTTACCAATAATCACCACTTTCATGCCTATTTTAATAATTATAGGTCATATTACAGAAAACTAATTAGGTTAGACAAGCGTTTATATTAGGGTCATCGCCATGCAATCGCAGCTAACAAATAAAAGGAAAGTTGGAAATTATAAATGATATTACCATAAACAATCTCCCGATCTTATCAACAAGTTTTATTGTTCCGTGAAAGGAAAACTGGGAAAAAATCTTATTAATTATCTATAGTGCTTTCATTTCAAAACGAATTACCCTTAATAACTTCTTAAGAAAGAAAAACACGTCAATTTAGATATACAGGCGGGCCCTTTATTTTATTTTGTGTATTATGTTAGTAACCCAGTTCAATGTTCAATTGTGTTAACTTTTTAGGGCTAAGGGGTCAAATAAAATCCAAGCTGTTTTTTCAAAAAAAAATTCTTTCAATGCTAACGTTTCGGCCCATATTAGACGTTCCTCAAGGAGAACAGAGAAATTAAAGCTTTTAGCTTAATGTGTCATACGATGGGGGTTCCTATTTAATATATCAAAGTGAGGTTAGCTGGAGGTAAGGAAGTGATTGACAGAATTTTGCAAATATAAAATTAAACGTTCCCCTTTATATCTAGATTGATGCGTTTTAAGTTATTAAAGATGGTTGGTTCTTTTTGAAATAAAAGCACTGAAAAACAATAATATATATTTAATAATATTTTTCATATTTCATACAGGGTGGTTCATTTAACTTGAGACATCCCAATATCTCGAAAACTAAACATGTATTCAGAAAATGTTTCATGCGAAGTTTGAATGGTTTCCAGGGGGCCATAAAATGGCGTCATTGGTTTGACCTTGAGTGGACGTCTTCAAAGTCAAATGAAGGTCAACTTCACTTTTTTGCATAAAAACCTCTATTTTTTTTAATAGTATCTGATTTAGCGTTAAAAAATAAGTAACTTTTATCTGATACTTTTTTTGCATGCGACCTTTCCTTTTCAAGATTCTTTGAAGATTCTTGATCCTTTTACGAATTTTTTCCTTGACAATGACATTAGAAACAGGAAGAGCTTTGGTTCAGCAATTCTTCAATATTGTTGTGACAAGGCATTGTTGATCAGTGTGTGTTTTGAAGGACATACCAACACCAGCATCCGATTGGCACTTGCATCAGAGGGACTTCCTGGTGACGTGGACTCTTTGCGGAGGCTCTACTTTCGCTACCATGATGCCTATGGTATTCGTCCAACTGAAGTTGAAGCAGATCTGTCAGCCTTCAGGTCCTTCTTCTCATCAGAAAAGCTGCTACGCCTTCAAAAAATCAGAGAGAGTCATAGCCATTATTATTCTGGTGGATCTCCCGCCAGGAATAAAAATTTTTAAATGACTTCACGCGAACAGAGGATCAAGCACCCTCTAAAATACTGGACAATGGCAAGCTTAGTATTTTCTCTCTAAACATTCAGTCCTTAAGACATAAAACTAATGATTTATTTCTTTTACTGGAAGAGCTTCATTTTCCAGAAATCGTTGCCATAACTGAACATTGGTTGCATGTTGGTGAGCCTGTGGTGGTGGATAATTACACTACAGTTGCCAGATTTGATAGAACAAATCTAACTCATGGAGGTACTGTGATATTATCTACTAGCAACGGCTTTTCAATGGTAACCGGGTTCGATAATTTAGTTTCCGAAAAAATATTTGAGTTTTCCATTGTCTACAATAATAATTTTGATCTTTACGTTGTTTGTATTTACAGAACACCTGATGCTGACGTAAATGTTTTTTTCCAAAAATTACTAAGCTTGCTTGAGTCTCTGCAATTAAAAAGCAAACTCATTTTATGTGGCGACCTAAACATTGATTTTTCCAGTGTGTGTGCTGCTCAAGAATCTCCCCAGTCCATTTTTGACTCTTTTGGCTTAATCATGCACATTAAATCACCTACCAGAATAACTAAAACCAGCTCTAGTGCAATAGATTATGTCGTATCTTCCTTTAAGCCAGATTTCGTCGATTGTACTGTCTTAAGCCCAGGTTTCTCAGACCATGAAGCAATGTTAACAATGTTTTCCATAACTAAATCTAAAAGTAAAAATGTTCCACGCAAATTAGGCCGTATTTTCTCGGAAAATTTTTTTTTACATTTTAGGCACCTTTGTCAATCAACTGACTGGAATATTCTCTCTGACGACGTTGATTCAGAATTCTCTAGATTTGTTTTTGATTAGAGAAGTTTCATCCGTATCACTTGTCGTTACATCAAGAGCTTCACGGGAATGATTTCCAAAATCGAGTGTTGTTTTGTGAATGGGCCCAAAATCAGTTGCATGAAAATAACCATTTCTTTCTGCGCGTCTTATTCACCGATGAAGCTTTATTTACAAACTATGGTGTAGTTAATCGTCATAACATGCAATATTGGGTAGTTGAAAATCCCAGGTGGTTTCGAGCGATAGAACATCAGCGGCCATGGCCTGTAAATGTCTAGTGTGGCATCATCAATGATAAAGTCATAGGACTTTACTTTATTGATGTGTCCTTACAGGCCAAAAATACCCTAATTTTTTGCTGGAGATTCTACCAGTATTTTTGGAAGATGTGTGTTTTGAAGTGAGACTAAATATATGGTTCCAGCATGATGGTTGTCCTGCACATTATTGAAGCGTTGCGCGCCAAGTGTTGGATCGTGACTTCAATGGACGTTGGATAGGTCGCGGTGAAGCAGTCCACTGGCCGCGACGGTCACCTGATTTGACGCCCTTAGATTTTTTTCTATGGGGTTATTTGAAGGAGATCGTATATCGCAAGCCACCAACGACTCCCGAAAATATGAAGCTGCGAATCACGGAGGTTTGCGGGCAGATAACTCCACAGATGCTGCACCCTGTTCATCGATCGTTTGGAAATGGAGTCGAAAAATGTATAGAAGTGTAAGGTCAACACTATGAACATTTATTAAAATAATTTTTTGACTTTTTGTTTCAATTTCTTTTATTTGAACTTTGTACGTTTTATTTTCGAGTTTTCGATTCTGTTGATAATAAAACTCTATCATGAGATACTTTAACTCCTTTTCATAGATCATCAGATGCTACTTACAAGGGCAAATGTCATTGTCAAGGAAAAAATTCGTAAAAGAATCAAGAATTAATATCTTGAAAAGGAGAGATCGCATGTAAAAAAGTGTGAGATGAAAGTTAGTTATTTTTTAACGCTAAATCAGATACTATTAAACAATAGAGGTTTCTACGCAAAAAAGTGAAGTTGACCTTCATTTAACCTTCAAGACGTCCACTCAATGTCAAACCAATGACGTTATTTTATGACCCCCTGGAAACCATGCAAACTTCACATCAAACATTTTCTGGATACATGTTTAGTTTTCGAGATATTGCGATGTCTCAAGTTAAATGGACCATCCTGTATATTATAAGACCCACTCAGTTTTCTCTAAGACCATGTGGGGATGAATAATTAATTTTATTATTCTCCTACTGGCTTGGACGCACTAAAAGGGGTCAAAAACAAAATAAGTTCAGGAAAAGATTATTTGTCTATTAGATTGATTTTAAATATACCTGATCAGGTTCTGTAACTTCTATTTACCTATTTATTAATCTTTCATGAGAATCTGATGTATTTGCTTTCTGCCTTAAATTGGCAAAAGTTGACCACTTTCATGGTCTTACAAATGGCCATCTTACTTATCTAGTAGATGTCACAAAGTTTGCATTGGTTCATGCCATTCAGATGTGAAAATAATTGGACCGTTCCTCAAGGGTCACTTCTTGGCCCACTTTTATTCCTAATTTTTATAAATGAGTTTGCATTTCTAAACACTTCTGGAAAATTTATTTCAATTGCTGATGACACAACTATTCTATGGAATTGTTCTGACCAACAGACTCTAACACAAGCTATTCTCTCTGATCTGAAAAGATGAAATCCTGGTGTCATTCAAATTTTTTTCTTCTGACCTTAACCAAGACTAACATCTTATCTGTTAGGTATAATCTGGGACATCCGATCATCCAAAATATCTGCATTAAGCTCTGAGTCCAAATTTTCTGATGTTGTTATTTATGAGGAGTTTAGTTTTAAGTCTCATGCATTTACTTAAAGAGAATGCATCTGTGTGCTATGCAGTGAAAATCAATGCCACCGAACTTGGACCTTCATTGGCAAGGACAGCACAAGATATGGAATATTCTCTTGGGAATTTAGTGGCCAGTATCTAAAGGACTGTCTCTTTGTTCTACAGAAGAGAGCTATTATGATCATCTGTGGAGCGAAAGTCATGTCATAGCTATGCTTATCACTATGCATCTTGTATAGGCATCATCTGACTTAATGTGCAGAAAGGAATCAAGAATATGTTGATATGGAAATATCAGGATTTTTAGTTTTACAAATGCGTGTATACAATACTCCTTAGACCCTAGCCCAATCAGGATCCGCATAGCTCTTCTCTGCAGTACAAAGACCTTTTAAGTGTGAGAGGCATGACCCCAAGCCAATACAGGATCTGTTTATTACTGACTGGAAGAGGGTATAATCACTTTTCAAGAGATGAACAGTCTGAGCAGACTACGGAGGGTAAACAGAGAGCTTCTTAACATTTTTAAAATAAGTATTTAATACTTTTCAGAACTCCATTAATATTTCCATATTCCTAAGGAAAAAAATTACTGTCTTTTTCTCATCATTAAGCAATTTCCTATTTATACCAAACCCAGCTCTCATACCTGCCTATATAATCCCCATCTCTCTACTGCTTGCTCCCTTAAAACTGCCGAAAAACTCATCGATGATGTCTGCCGGCAAGTCATTTATGTATAAAAGGAAAAGAATGAGCGCCAAGGTTGAACCTTGTGGACTCCTATATTTATAATTCTCTCAGACAAAGTAATCTGTAAGATAGATAGAATTTCATTAGTTTTATCTCTTTGAAAATTTGTAATATTCAAGTTTTCTAGGCAGGAGCGAATGGTCAACACAGTCGAACGCTTTAGACAGGTCAGAAAACACTACTGCACTATACTATAAGTTTTTCGTTCACTTTACAGTAAGGTTAAAAATCAAGCGTGACTGAATGCATCACAGCCGCACTTCTAGCTTGATGCTAATTTCATCCGTTAGTTGGTGTTCCACCCGAACTGCAGCTGTCTGATACCGGTAAAAATTGGCACTTATACGTCTGGGTCTGAACAATATAACTTACTGAACAATATAAATAATGAGTTAAGTTGCTCCTGAGATCCCAACTGAATGCAGGGAATCCTATAAAGGCCATTAATAAATAAGCCTTTCCTGTTATATTCTATCGGAATGCTTAAATGGAGCACTACAGAAATAAAGGAAATCCAAAGGAGAACACGCACCATGCTTACCTAGTCCAATAATCATCATTCAAGGTTCATCTAATAATCATCATCCAAGGCTTCAACTCTTAGAATGACTTTGCATAGGAGAGAAGGTGAACGCGGATCAATATCAATAATCTTAAGGCCAAGCAGATGATTAAACTGAGAGAATTCTATATATACATAAATATATATATTAGTTTTATACAAACACAATGTACAACATAGTTTTATTTATAATAGAACGGGATAATGTTTAGTTAATTTACAGAACCATTTAAAATAAAATGTACCAGAAGTTTATTTTAAATAATTATTTGTAACAATACAGTACAACTAATTTTGTATGATTTACGCCAAATGAAAATGTACTGAGTGTTTTTGATAATATTTAACTTGTGTATACACTCACACTTACACCACTAAACACGATGACTTACGACTACTAAAAACTTTGATTGCTCCATTCTTCTTCGGGATCATGGCAAATATTCATTTCAGCCAATCCGTAGGTATTAATCCAGCCTCGTAGATAGAGTGAAAAATTTTTGTAAGGAATGTTATTCTTTCTCAGTTCACTCTCCCTCACTTCTTATGATATGCATCTAGATCTACTCCACATTTCTTTCACACCATACACTTGGCATTATTCAACGGATTTGATTCTCTCTTCTAAAATACTTATTATGTTTACTCTCGTGTTCTTATTTTTCAGTTCATTTCTATTCAGAGTCGTTGTTCTATTGGGCTTCCTTACTTTTTTAAAACACAGTCTTAATTTTTTCAGGAGTAATAATGTTCGTATGTTTAGCTTTTATAAATTTGATAGATTTTTCTTCAGGTCTGCATCTCTTAAACTGAACATTTAAAGAAGCAGACTTACCTTTTAGTTTTCATTTTAAAAACCTATTATGGGCATTGATTTCCAGGCATAAACCTTAATTTTTACTGGCAATCTCTCTTTCTAATTCATAATTATGATAGTATATAAGTCTTCGAATGGAAACAACTTAAACCAAAAAAAAATTTAACACAAAATAGCCAGTAAAAATCTGATGCAATTTAACGTAATTGTTATAGGAAGAAAGTGACTTAGTTTATTTTTTTCGAAATTTTTGAAATGTTGGCATCATTTTCCTATAAAATAATTTATCTTATCACTTGGTGTAAATCTGGTAAATGAGAGAAAGAGAGACAAAAAGGGCTTTAAAACAAAGGCAAAATATAGACACAATGGAGCCTTTTGGTTCATTGTTTCTCATATGGTCTGGGAAACGTCTCTATTCAACGTAAATCCCTCCGATACGTACACGTGGAAAACGTTGAATTGAATCACAGTTTATTTTCCAGTTTCAACAATATTACGAGGTCCGTCATGAAACAGTATTATGCTTTTATTTTACCGTAGTGGGGATAAGAAGGGTTTTTACTCAGGTCAGTGTTGACAAGAGAATTTTCCACAGACAGTTACAAAACCTATTAAATTTTCATTTAATACAGTTAATATAGTTAGACCTATCGTAGGTTTTTCTGGCGGTTTTCGCTTCGAAAAGAGATCTACTCCTGTTCTAGATTTTTAGATTTATTTCTTTTAATTCAGGGCATGGCTTATTGCCTAAGAACTAGCTTCAATTTTCTACCTACCTATATATTTCCAGAATATCTCCAGTGACCTTTTCAAATATTTGGTTATTTTAGTCGAGCCTACATAATCGTATAAATACGAGTATTATGTGATCAACCAAAAATAGATAAAAACCTTAAAATTTATAAATTACAATTGACATTTTTACACAACTTCCATTTTTTATTAACATTTTTCTTTTATTTTACTATGTTTGTTTAAATATTTATTTTTCTTATTTCATTTAAAAAAATGCCCTACCTGCTAAAACTATATTTCTTATATTTTCAATTATTTTTGTAAATTTTACATAAACAAATTACTAAAGTTTCAATTGAAATAATATACAATATTAACGTAAATACCTCAAGGTGATCACGAACATCCAAGTAGACCTCCCGTATATTTGCGATATAAAACTCTGGTCGTTAATACTCTATTAGCAGCCGCAGACATAGAAACAACATTATACAGAACAATAAGCGGAGAAGACGATATGGAGCTGGCATAAAAAAACTAAAAGCAATATAATAGAGAGTGCAACAGAGGCTACAGGACTGAGAACAGTGGACGCCAATGGTAACAGGAACAGAAAACCGTGGTTCACCAACAAAGTAAAAAAACTTACTAAAGAAAAGAATCAAGCTTACATAAAATGCATTGAGAAGATAACGAATGAGTACGAGAGATACAAAATAACTAGAAATCGAACAAACAACGATATAAAACAACTAAAAAATAATACTGCAAGAGATTCTCAGCAGAAATGGAGAGAGATCTATACGGTGGTCAAAAAAAATGTAAAACATGCCAAATAGGAAAGAGGTAAATTGGAGACATGGATGAAACGCTTTGAAAACATGTATAATATGCCCCGATGGAAACACATCGAGAACAAAGGTCCTTCCAAATGACGATAACATTGACAATTAAATAACAATAGAGGAAGTTCGAGAGACAACACAGAAGTTGAAAAACTTCAATAATATAAAAAATGATCAAATACACTGGAAATCAAATACACACAAATGGAACTACAGAAAAAAACTCATCAAACTGTTTAAAAAGATAATTAGATCTGGAACCATACCAGACGAATGGAGAGTAAGTAGATCTATACCAATACATAAAAAAAGAAGAGAAAAGTAACCTCAATAACTTTAGAAACATAACGCTACTTAAATAATAATAAAATAAACTCTAAGTCACAGGTCTCAAATTTATTAAATTAAAGTCAGAGGATTACACGTGTTTCGCCCATACTAGGCATCATCAGATCCACTTGTGTGTTTACTAATAAAAAGAACGAAAACAGAAGCAGAGAACAACACTACATGATACAAGTCAAGGGTAGAAATCAAGTTCAAATTGGTAAAATCGGATGGAGACTAAAATGTCTCCATGGAGGACTGGAGACTGAGGTATCTTCGTCCGATTTTACCAATTTGAACTTAATTTCTATTCTTGACTTGTATCATGCAGTGTTGTTCTCTGCTTCTTTTTATTAGGGAATACACAAGTGGATCTGATGATGCCTAGTACGGGCGAAACACGTGTAATCGTCTGACCTTAATTTAATACATTTGAGACCTGTGACTAAAGTTATTCATTACTTTCTGGTATCAAAGAATTATACAAGAACTGAATAGTAGAGAAAGAACTAGGATAAAAACGAACCATGGACTGTCTGACGAAGTGCAAATCAATACGGACCTACGACAAAGTTACAGCCTTAGTCCTGCCCTGTTCAAAATCATTTTTCATCAGCCTTTTTCATTTCTTTAACATTCGACTTTTTAAGTAATTTTTACAAAAAAGATTTAGTTTCTAGAGATTTATAACCACTATGAATCGATTTAGTTATTGATTGTTAATATCTGGACAAAATAATAAAATTCCTTGGGAATTTCAGGAGACACGGGCATTATATCGATTAAATAACAACGGACGCGGACTATAAATAGGTTGCTGGCAAACGACATGTGCTGCAAACGACATATTTGTTACTGGATATCGATCGGGCGCTAGCTTCACAAAATGAAAAAATATCTAGAAAAACAACACAAGCTGGTAACTTCGGATACGTGCATTATAAACATAGAGGTATTCTACGTTGCCAAGTTGCTTTTTTTCCAACTATTTTGTCAGGAATCTTTTTTTTTATTCTGAAAAATTTGTTGATTACTCTCAAAGTATAGTATATTATTAGTCATCAAATAAACGAAACTTTTAAAGAGTAAATTTTTTACCTGTTACAAAATACAACACTTTAAAAAAATATGTAGTGGATTAAGAAAATTATATATTGAATGAAAATTTGGAAAGTCGATTTGACATCATTGCCTGATCACAGATGGTGAACTCAAACACCGTCGCCTATGGGTTGCAGCTAGGCTTATTCTAGGCATTCAATGTTGTAAGGTTTAGTGTAAATATAGTACAAAATAGTTTTGGTTATTAGACGAGTTTCACTCTTTCTTCTGCTTTATAATAAATAATGCAACTCAGTTTCTGCTAATTATAATAATTTATTATATCACTTTATTTTCTTCTGTGAAAATTGAGTAATCACTGGCAACATGGAATACTAAGTATGTTTATCAACAAAATATCCCCTCTGCCCACTGTGTAGATGTTGCGCTCAATCCAAAGCAGATGTTTATTCTAGTATATTCAATGTTCTAAGTAAATACCAAAACTTTAACTGATTGAGAAAACAATTATCACATCACATAGACAACGAAAAATTGCACATGACTATAATAAAATACCACCAATTAATTGTACATGTATTAATCGACAGAGCAATCTGAGTGTTCTATGTACTGTTTTTTTTTTGACAAAACAAAAATTGAAAAGAAATTTTATTTAAAATCTTAGGTGCTCCATTTTTCGTGCCTATGAGTGTATAAATAAGACTGACTAGTGTTCTTCATATACAGGGTATTAATAAAATATGTAGACACACTTTAGCCATAGAATTCTGGGTCAATTTGAAGACCAAACATATGAATATGGATTCCTAACGGCTTTGTTTTCGAGTACGAGCGTTATCACTAAAGAACTGAAAGTACTGGTAACGTTCTAAGTGTTTCCAGAATAATGAACCGTATTTATCATTATTGAACAGTTCGATCCTATGATCGATATACAAGTTACTGAGCTCAATATAAAAGTGGATGATAATAGTAATATCCTGTATTTCTGGAATGAAATTACAATAATAGAAAATGTGTACAGTGTGTCTACATTAAGTTTGCAACATATGAGAAACTTTTTTATTATTAATTTTAGAAAAAAAGTTATAGTCTTTATAAAAAGTTCTGCATGGTCTAAGACCTAAAATGCAATAATCAAGATCAAATTTTATTAGTCGTTTACATGAGATTTGTTAAAAAATGCGAGTTTTGCTCAAAAGTATTTTAATTTTTGACAATAACGAAAATTGCTAGTAAAGAAGTTGTTTAAAACTAAAGCCTACATTCAAATATGCAATTATATCCTGCTACTTATACTTTTCCCTATTTACAATAATAATGCAAATATTAGTGTAAGTACGTGAAATCTAGGATGCACTGACAAGCAAATGATTTATTTAGAGCAAATAGTGTTTGACAGTAAGGCTGAAAACATCAGCCGTATTTATTATTTGACAGAAAATATTTATAAAATTTAGTAAAAATGCCATTAATCATAAATATGAGGCACTGAAGATAAAGAAATTGTGTTAACTGTCGGTAACAATTATAAAACGTATCGAGAAACTGCAGAAATTTTTAATAAGAGTAACAAAAAACAGTTGCGATAGAACAATTACGTATTGAAAGAGAAGGCGGATATATTGAGGTATTAGCGAATTTAAGGAGCTAATAGTGTTTGTTAAAATAACTACAATAATTAATTATTATGGTATTGTTTGTTTAAATGCATATAAAGTATTACAAGGCAGACATTTAATAATTATTATAAGTGTATAAGTATTCAATAAAATTTAAGAGATTACTTCTTATTATTAATTATTTTGTTTTGTGAAAATTTGCTCATTAGTTTCTTAACCGAAAGGTAATCATGTTTGTAATAAATAAAAAATATAAATGTTCGGTATCCCTAGATAATTTGAGAGAAATTTGTAAAAAATATGTTTGAAGTACCAGGATTTAATTATATCGTTTAAACATCGTTTTTAGTTCAAACCAACTTCTCGTTATAACAATTTTTGGTATTGTCAAAAATTAAAGGTAAAGTGTGGCCCAAATTGGGTGTACATGAATGGGTATCTTGGAAACTATAAGATAGAAAATTGGTTAAATGGGGAAAGTTGTAGGGCATTTAGTGCCGTTTTTAAAACGATTTTATCTTTTTCCGATTTTGAAATATTTGGAAAAAATTAAAAAGTTGCATTTTTGAAATAGGGCTGTATTTTTTTTATTTCAACGTATTTTTAAAATCTGTAAAAACCTTATTAGGACAACGCATACCTGAATTCAGTTTTTATTTTAAACGTTTTGGTTCTGAGATTCCATCCTCAACTTATTTTTTCTTATGGCGGCCATTTTGATTTTTTGCTAATTTAAAAAGATCTTTTTTTTCCTTTAAAATAATGTATAACACTTTATGAAAATATTTCATTTTTATGTCAAAAAGTTACAAAGTTCATTTTTCGCGAAGTTGCCCATGACTTCGGAGGCCATTTGTCGTATAATCAATTATTATTGTTTAATGATTTAGCGTCATTTACTGACAATTTTGCAAAATATTATTTATTTGATTTAACTTTTTATCTTGTTTAGTAGTTCTTATCTTGTTAATTTTTTGTTCTTGTTCTTGTTCTTGTTAGTATTAAATAGTTTTTTCGTATCTAGTTGTTTTCGTTTGTATTTAGTGAGTTTTGTTTAAATTTATAATTTCCGAAAATGGCCATGTAATATACCAGTGAAGAAAAATTTGACATATTGGAATGTTATATAATATGTAATAGGAATGCAAATCTTGCAATCGCCAGATATTTGGAACTGTATCCTGAAAGACAACAGCCAGGTCCAAGACTATTCGCTAGGCTTTTCATGAACCTTAGAACTCCTGGAAGTTTTGAAATACCAACGCCAGAAAATTATCAAAGGGACAAGCTCGTGATGGAAACATTTTTGACCATTTTAATGCGAACCCGAAAAGCTGCAACTGATAAATATACCAAGGACTACCATTCAAAGAGTCCTTAAAAAAAAAAATATCGTCCATATAAGCCTAATATTGTTCAAGGTTTAAGGGATACAGACTACCCAAGACGATTAGAACTTTCAAACTGGTTTGTAAGCTAATGTCAAGAAACACCTAATTTCAGCAGGAAAATTATTTGGACCAAAGAGACGTTTCTTAACAACTGCGGAGTATTCAACCATTTCAAGGCATAATCGTCATTTTTGGGCTACTGAGAATCCTCATGAAATGGCTGAACGTAGGTTACAAGTATGTACGATAAGTTAATTGCCCACTCCACAAAATTATTTTCAAGTGAAATGCTATAACTGCTTTTAGATAATCACCTTACTGGGCCTTTATTTATAACCAAACACTGACAGGTCAAAGATGACAGACAGCTATAATAACTGAAGAACAAATACGGAGATGTGTGGTTTCAACAGGACGGGTGTCCTCACATAATAGTCGGGACGTTCAAAACTTGTTAACGCAAGCATTTGACAATAAACTTATCGCTAACCGCGGTGCTGTAAATTGGCCAGCTAGGTCTCCAGATATTACACCACTGGATTTTTATTTTTGGGGATATGTTAAAAATGTAGTTTACGAGTTTGAACCTCCTGCGACTCTCGAACAACTATAGAAGACAGGGTTGAATTGTTTTATTTAGACATTACGTAAAAGTATAAGTTAGTAAGTTAATAATAATTGTGTGTACGACAAAATGCCAATAAAAGTCATGGCCAACTCAGCGAAAAATAAACTATTTAATTTTTTGACATAAACATTAAAATATTTTCAAAAAAACAAAACGGCAGCCATAAGAAAAAAGAAGTTGAGGATGGAATCTCAGAACCGAAGCGTCGAAAACTGAATTTAGGTATACGTTGTCCTTAAAAAAATGTCCTAATAATGTTTTTACAGGTTTTGAAAAATACGTTGATATAATAAAAAAAATACAGCTCTATTTCAAAAATGCAACTTTTTGATTTTTTCCAAATATTTCCAGATCGGAAAAAGATAAAATCGTTTTAAAAGCGGCACTAAATTGGTAACTAAATGTCCTACAATTTTCCCTATTTAACCAATTTCATATCTCTTATAGTTTCCAAGATACCCATACATGTACACCCCATTTGGGCGACACTCTATAAACATTCAGTGCCATCTGGTTTTTGTAAATATGGCTGAAAAGCCGTATCTGCAGTGACAAGTAAATTAATTTATGAAATTTTGATTCAATTGAAAATTCCCGTAAGATGGGGCACCCTCTAACTTTGACACTGTAATTGGTACAACGCTTCCTCTATGATATTGAATTGTACGAAATATGGCTGTTTTCAGGCTTAGTTCTATTTTAATAATTTTTCTTGTTGGAACAGTCTATAGTTTTGGAAGATCAGACTTTTTCAAATACCAAATGTATAACGTCTGGAGTACCTCAAGGATCTGTTTTGGGGCCTCTCTTATTTCTGATGTATATTTCTGATTTGTTTAAAGTTCTAAAATACTACCAGATCCAGAGGTTCGCAGATGATATGCAAATTTATAATTCTTTTCAAGCTGAATCTGTATTAGAGGCATCAAATAAAATAAACGACGATTTTTCTGGAATTTCCTTCTTTTCCTCTCAAAATAATTTAAAACTCAATCCTTTAAAGTGTTGTGTTATGTGCTTTACTTCTAAGAGCAAAAAAGATTTGCATTGGATGGTTAAAAGCTTTTTGTGGGAGGTAATCAGCTAAGTATGGTTAAATGTGCAAAAAATCTTGGATTGCTTTTGGATGTCATTAAAAAGTCATACTATTCGTTAAAGTCATTGTATGCAAACAGAAATATAATTAATTTTAAAGTAGGGAAAAAATTGTGTGAGTCTTTAGTATTACCTATTATGAATTATTTTCCATGTTTAGACAAAATCATTGCGTACCATTTGCAAAAGCTGCAAAATCAATGCTGCAGATTTATTTCTGGATTGAGATAGTATGACAGAGTCTCTGCAAGGCTATGTGAACTTGGTTGGCTGCGCGTGGAAAATCTATTCTCTTTGCCATTGGAGGTTTTTGTGCATAGACTGCTACGTCGTCTACTCCTCCGCAAAAAACTTACTTTTCAGAAAAATTTACATGAAGCAAATCTAAGATTTATAAATAAGTTATCAATTCCTAGATATCAAACAGCCTTCTTTCGTCGTAGATTTCTGTATAATGCTGTGGCGATTTACAATAACTGTTTTGTTGCTGCTCCGCTGCTGGATCACCAAATTGTGTAGTGTCTCTGCTGCTGGGAACAGCAAGGGTTGTTTGTGGACTGTATTTTTTTTATAGTTGAATTAAACAAACAAGTCCATCGTGAACCATTTCTTTATTTTAGAAATGCACTTAATGTGTAAAGAAAGTGGAGGGCTTATTTGACGGCGTTAGTTCGTCGTTGACAACAACGTGACGTTTTTGCTGTCTATCAAAAAACAATTCAGGTGTTTTAATTAACGTAAACCTTAACATGCCCCTCACCTTGAAAGAATGAAAATACTTTCAATGAAAACTAGAGAAATACAAATCACTAAACATAAAAAACATGACTTAACCTAAGTAAAAAATGAAATACGCAGGTTAGTTGAAATAAATAAAGTAAAAATGAAAATGAACTTAATAATTATTAATAATAGACTTACTAAATTAGAACTATTCTAAACAATGTCAACTTTGCTAAATGTCAATTGTCACTAATTGGAAGCGGACACAGTTTGGTAACAGTGCATCTAATGTTACCCGATATAGTTTTCACGGATACAATGCGCACAACACCATCATTCCCTGCATAGAGGGTATTAACGCGACCTAATTTCCACTTAAACGGTGGCAAGTGATTGTCTTTGATAAGAACCATAGTCCCTAATTGAATGTTCGGTTGGTTCTTCTTCCATTTAAGTCTAGTTTGCAAATTACAAATATACTCTTTGGTCCAGCGCGACCAGAATTGTTGTCTTAGAAGTTCTAATTGCTCAAAATTAGATAATCTATTGATAGCAGTATTCTGTAAATCAGGGTGAATAACAGATTGAAGTGATCGCCCAATTAAAAAATGTGCTGGGGTGAGCACTTGCAAATCATTTGGATCTGTCGAGAGTGGCGTTAAAGGTCGTGAATTTAGAATAGCTTCTATCTGGGTAATTACTGTGTAAAGACCTTCGAAAGTCAATATTGTGTTAAATAAAATCCTTTTTAAGTGATGTTTTGCCGCTTTAACACCGGCTTCCCACAAACCACCATGATGAGGAGAATATGCTGCAATAAAATGCCATGAAACTTCAAAAGATGATTCTAGATTTTCCTTAAGTGTGGGTGAATTGCTTTTTAGGAAGGTACCTAGTTCCTTCAAATAATTGCATGCATCTACAAAATTAGTACCATTGTCAGAATAAACATTCAATGGTTTACCACGTCTTGCAATAAATCTCTGAAAAGCTTCAAGAAAGGCCCACGTGCTTAACTCAGTAACCAGCTCCAAATGGATCGCTTTTGTTGTTAAACAAATGAAGAGTGCTAAATAACATTTGCTGATCTTGCAACCACGTCCCTTTCGATCCTTTATTTGAAAAGGTCCAGCATAGTCAATGCCAACATCAGAGAACGGAATTCGAGGACTGACTCGGGAACTTGGAAGATTACCCATGATAGGGTTAGGTGAAGTGGGATTGAAACGAAAACAAATGAGGCACTCTTTGATAATTCGCTTTGCTAAATTCTTACCAGATATAGGCCAGTAATTATCTCTGATGTGTGCAAGCAATAATTGAGAGCCGCAATGTATAAGCACTTTGTGTTCATGCTGAAGAATCAACTTGGTTAGGTGATGCTTGGGACATAACACTGCTGGATGTTTCTTATGAAATGAGTACGATGAGTTCTTTAGTCTTCCACCAACTCGGATAATTCCTTCTTTAATAAAAGGAGTGAGACTGAGTAGCCTACTTTTATTTGACACTACCCCAAATTTTAACAGTTGTTGATAGTCATCAAAAAATGACTCACGCTGTGATAGCTTGACTAACATGTCTTTAGCATTGCGAAGTTCAGATATTGTCAAATGGCTAAAATGCCTATCGAATTTTTTAATTCGGCAATTAAAAATGAACCTAAGACAGAATGCCATAATTCGAGTAATACGAGTGAAAGTTGAAAATTCGTGGAAAGGAAATACATTTTGATTTTCGATTTCCACAAATGTTTGGGTTGTTTTGCGAAAATCTGGCAATTCTGTAACAGCTATTGGTTTGTGCATGTGAATATCTAAGGGCCAATTGATAGATGGCTCACGAAGCCACAATGGACCCTGAAACCACATATCTGAATTAATAATATCGTTGGGTAGCATTCCTCTTGTTAGAATGTCTGCAGGTTTCTGATCCGTAGAGACATATCTCCATGAGTCAATTGGAGTAATTTGTTGTATAGTGGAAACGCGATTTCCCACAAAAACCTGTAGAGTGTTGGGTGAACATCTTAACCACGCAAGGGCTACAGTCGACTCACACCAAAAATAGACTTCACTGAATTGTAAAGTTAAAGAAGATTTGACCTTGATATACAGCTGTGCCAAAAGTAAAGTGCCACATAATTCCAATCTTGGAATGCTTAAAGATTTGAGTGGCGCTACCCTAGTTTTGGATGTAAGAAGTTCGACATGAACTTTATTATATTCGTCCACAGTTCGAACATAGATACATGCTCCATATGCACTATTTGATGCATCCGAAAATCCATGGAGTTGAACAGTGACTGGATTTTTTACTGAAATACATCTTGAAATTTGTAATTTATTTAAATTAAACAGTTGCGATCTGAAATGTAACCACTTCTTGGCTATGTCACCTGGAACTGGTTCGTCCCATGAAAGTTTTAGTGTCCATAAAATCTGTAGAAGTATTTTCGCTTTAATAACAACTGGACTTAAGAGACCAAGGGGATCAAAAATCTTTGCCACTTCGGACAAAATAAGTCGTTTTGAGAATTGCCCAACTTTTGAGGGGATATCGATATGAAATGAAAGGTTATCTATTTCACAAGACCAAAACATGCCCAAGGTTTTGTTTGTTTCTGAAGACCCGAAGAAATGATCAGGAGTACAACTTCCATGTGCAAGGTTTGATAAAAGATCTTTGCTGTTGGACTTCCATTTTCGTAAGTCAAAACATGCTGACTTTAAAATTGAGGAAATTTCGAGGCATAACCGAGTTGCATCTTCCACTGAGTCTGCTCCTGCGAGCAAATCATCAACGTAGAAATTCTTACTTATGATTTTTGATGCCTGAGGGTATGATGAGATGTGATCTAATGCTAACTGCTTAAGACACCGTGTGGCTAAGAAAGGGGCACTAGCCGTACCATATGTAACAGTGTTTAAAGCGAAAACCTTTAGATCATCCTTTGGATCACTTCGCCATAAAATTAATTGTAAAGGGCGAAACTCTTGCTTTACCTGTATTTGCCTATACATCTTGCAAACATCTGCTGAAAAAACGATTTGATGCTGTCGAAATCTTAAGATTATAGAAACTAAATCGTCCTGAACTACTGGCCCAACCATTTGAATTGAATTGTAAGATAAACCAGTAGTGCTTGGAAACGAACTATTGAAGACGACTCTGAGCTTGGTAGTTTGACTTTTCTCACGTAGCACACCGTGATGGGGAGAAAAATAACAAATTTGATCATTAGAAGGTATAAATCGTGACATATGATTTAAACTTTGATACTCGGACATAAATTCCTGATACATTTGCTTCAACTTCGGATTTTTATGTAATTTTCTCTCTAAGGATAAAAATTGTTGTGTTGCTTGAACCTTTGTATCACCCAAGACTTCTAAAGACTTCTTTAGCGGAATCCCTACAATGAATCTGCCATCTGAATCTCTCTCAACATTTTCGATGAAATGTTTCTCTGCTAAGAGTTCTTCTTCTGAAAGGATTGGCGATGAGGTTGAAACCTCTTCAATTTCCCAAAACTTTTGCAACTGATTTTGAATATCTAAGGTTTTTGAGAAATGACAAAGGGTATTCTTTGATGAGTTAGGAATGCCTATGGGACCTGACACCAACCAACCCAATTTGCTATTCTGCAGAATAGGCTTATTGGGGCCTAAAGTAATGCGTTCCGCAGAAATAATATCCCAAAATACTTGAGCTCCAATAAGTAAGTCAACGTGATTGGGCTCAAAGAATGCTGGATCAGCTAAATGATAGTTAGTTGGAATATCTAGACATTCTGGATTGAAATATGTGTTAGGTAAATCACCTGTGATTTCTGGAATGACTAAACAATCTAATGAAACATTGAAGTTGTTATAACAAGACTTGAATTTGACTCGACATGATTTGTTAATATTAGACACTGAATGCCCAATTCCTAGGATTGAGGAATTAATTTTGTATTGTGTTATGCCTAATTTATTCACAAAATCTTGGGATACAAAATTAGACATTGAAGCATTGTCTAGGAGGGCTCTGCATGAATGCCCTTTACCATGAATATCGAAAACTTGCACCACTGCTGTGGCTAGTAAGATTTGATTCTTAGTTGAATTATATAAGGCAACTTGACCTTGAGTAGTTTCTTTACTTGAAACAAGGTGGCCATCTTCAACTGGAATTAAAGGTTGCTGTTTGTGAAGTAATGAATTATGCCGTTGTTTACAATGTCTACAATGACCATACCGACATTTATCTAGTTTGTGGCCACTGCGCAAACAATTAACACATAATTTTTGTGATTTAATTGCAGACCATCTCTGATCTACTGAAAGAGCAGTAAATTTAGGACAATGATAGATTGCATGCTGTTGTTTACAATAAAAACAACATAAGTTAGAACTCTGATGAGTTGACGGTTGATTGACAATGAAGGTTTTGCGTGGTTTACCCTTGTGCATTGCTACCTTATCTAAGAAATCTGCACGAGATGACAGGAATTCATATAATTCTGCCAAAGAGGGCAGTTCTTCAGCGAAGCCTGATTGTTCCCATTCCCGGATTGACTCAACATCTAGCTTACTGGTTACTAAATATATGATTAATGGATCCCAAGAGTTCGTTATAACACCTAAATTGTTAAGAGAGCGCATATTTTTCGAAATAATGTCTAGTACATTGCGAAATGAATTGGCAGAATCCGGTCTTATATCATAAATATTGAATAAGGATTTAATGTGATTATGCACTATTAATCTTTTGTTTTCAAATCTTTGACAAAGAATGTCCCATGCTAAATCATAGTTTTCATTTGTGATGTTAATAGCCTGAATTGATTGTGCTGCCGCACCCTCTAGTGTAGCCTTTAAATATTGAAATTTCTCGATTGGCTCAAGGCAATTATTTTTGTGAACTAGAGAAGTGTATAAATCCCTGAATTCTAGCCACTTATCATATTGGCCAAAAAACTTAGGCAATTCAATGACAGGCAATTTTGTGTTTTGCCTTTTAATAGAGACCTGACGTTGTAAGGATGTAATATAGGGTGGTGAAGAATGAATGGATTCATCGTGTATAACTTGCTGATCACTTGAAGTTGTTTTAATTGAAAGAAATTGTTTAATATCAGCAATTGTTTTAAAATATAAAGTTTCAAAATCATTTAGGTCCTGTTCAGTGAAATTATCAGGATCTAAACCTTCGAGTGCAAAATGAATCTCTGAAAACTCTGTGAGCAATTTTGTTTCTATTTCTTTTAATCTCAATTCAATTTCAAGAATTGTTGATGGATTAGCACTTTCCTTTGAAGAATTAAAATAGTTTAATAAACGTGATAATTTTGAATTAATCATTCCCCTCTTTCTTACTAGATTTTGAATTCGGGGTAGTGTTTCATCTTCATCTAACTCGTTTCCACCCTTTGCTCCTTTTCTTGGTGCCATTATGAAAAACTCGACAAGGTTTGTTTTAGTTTAAATATGTGCTCAATTTCCCAAAGAAATATAAGAGGTGTGAAAAATGAGCAGCCCTTGAGGATCCAAATGAATTACAAAGATATGTATTTTGTACTCTGACACAAATTTGCTAATATGACAGAATTGCACTATTAGAACTTCTTTACAAATTCTAATTGTATATGCTAAGATTTAGCCTATATGCGATAAGATAAATATAATGTAAATATGAATGTAGCTGATTGAAACTATGTACATTAAATTCTAAAATAACACTTCATTATGAATACATGTGAATTTTGGAATGCAGTAGTGGGTATGAACAACGACGATGACTATGACGACACTTGATTACGTAATATATGAATTGAAATGCGATTAATTAAAAGTATTAACGCCTCTTTTAACACTAATTACTGACTATTGTATATATATGTTCAATACATTAATGCGGGCGAAGCCACTCAGCTTGAACTGCAATCCGATATTACAGGAGCACTTCTTTTCCCGTGATTGACCAAGTGATGAATAAAGGCTTACCTCCAATCCCTGATTTTGTTTAAAAAGGATACTTATGGGTAAATTGTCCCTTTGTCTTGCAAATTGTTTGTTGACGTTGTAGAGGCGGCCTTGGTATTTGTCTTCACCTGTTGTGGCTACTGACCTCCCAAATTGTAATTGTATCGCCGGAAAATCTTGAAATCCGCTCGATGCGACCAAAAAATGTTTTGTTGCTGCTCCGCTGCTGGATCACCAAATTGTGTAGTGTCTCTGCTGCTGGGAACAGCAAGGGTTGTTTGTGGACTGTATTTTTTTTATAGTTGAATTAAACAAACAAGTCCATCGTGAACCACTTCTTTATTTTAGAAATGCACTTAATGTGTAAAGAAAGTGGAGGGCTTATTTGACGGCGTTAGTTCGTCGTTGACAACAACGTGACGTTTTTGCTGTCTATCAAAAAACAATTCAGGTGTTTTAATTAACGTAAACCTTAACAATAACCTTGTTCCGAATCCTATAAAAGAAATGTTAGTAGCGGGTTTCAAGAAAAAACTAAAGCTGCATTTTTTTACAAAACAGAATAGCTGAATTGTCAGTAAGTATTTCTTATTTTATAATTTTTGATTTTTATGGACCAATGGATGTATATTTGTTTATTTTTATATTACTATTAGTGTTACCATTATAAATGTTATTTTTTTTCTTTCTGTTGCGAGATCTAAAATAATTTTGCTTACATTTCTTAAATAGGTTAAGTAGATTAGCCTTTAGCTATACTTCGCCTATGTACACTATTGAAAAGTGCAAATAAAGCCATTATTTATTTATTTATATAATATTTTTTGTAGAACCTTTCGGTTTTAGTTGAAAATGTAATACAATTTTTTTTAGAATTTCCGCACAATGAGGTTTTTGAATGCTCACGAAAAAGCGCAAAAGAGGTAGGGATGTTATTACGATTCAAAATATCACAATCCGCGAAGGTGATGTGTAGTGCACTATTGGCGGTTATCGATTTCATACTAGTTAAATAGGAAATGAATGAAATATATCTTAAAAACAATGTATCATAGAAAAATCAGTTCTATCTTAATTTAGTAGGTGTTTTGCATGTTTTTTATATTTCCCCCGGAAAAGAAAAAAAACTGCAAGAGACTACGTTTTGAAAAGTTTGGCGCCATCTATCTTTGTTCCCGCAGGTTTCACAGCTTTGTTACACAAAAGCAAAATTATATTCTCTTCTTCTAATATTTTTTGTTTAAAATTTTTTTCTGTGAGACTCATGGTTTGACCAGAAAATGAAATATAAAAATTTTTTGGCGCTTCTTAAAAACGAATGGGGAGGGGGATTCACATCTGTCAAATTAAGCTTTTCTAATATGCCACTTTCGGCTTCCAAAGTATAAGACCAGGTACCATTCTTTTCATTTTTAAATGCTACATTGACTGTACTACTAATTAAATTTGATATTTCATTATTGCATTTTAGGTTTTGAACTGATATACTCTAGCTTGAAAACAAAGCTGTTGGGAATCGATGTTCACACAAAGCGTCATTAAAATGGTATACAAAAATTCTTTTTAAAAAGTTTCTATAAGTATAGGGCGGAAAATGCATATGAAGGGTCGAGTTAGGGTCACTGAAAGGTTGAATTTAAAAAACGATTTTTTTGAAACTGTAGGCTTAAAAAACGAGATAAGATTTCGAAAAAAATACCTTTGCCATAAATTTTGACCCTAAATCAGTTGGTGACACTGAAAAATTATTTGGGAAATCGAAAGTGTAGTTCTTTCAAGGGGTTGTTTCGGAAAAAAAGGGACTCTTGTTGCACATCGCCCAGAGCGATGAGTTTCGAGAAAATTGAAGGCAAAGAGTTTACGCTGATGGGTTGCTAACTAGTTAATCAACATAAGCTTATGGCCTTTCAAAAGAAACCAAGTAGTTAATAAATAAATTAAATAATTTATCGAAAAAGATGAAATGAACTAATTAACAACATTTCTTATTAAAGTAAAGAAAACTGAATTGATTCATAGTAAAGTTTAAAGTGACCACCATTCATTTCAATGCAGGCATCTGCTGTTGTTCTCTACGATCTTCGTACCCTGTGAGATATCCTTGACGATGTAGGAATTTGATTGCTTTTCAGTATTAGTCGGCACTGAGTAAGCCAAAGCTTTCAAGTGGGCCCAGAGGTGGATTAAGATCGCCTTATCTAACCGCCTTATCTAACGCCTCTCAAAAACTTGATTAAAATGATTCCTCATCGCTAGCTGAAAATAATCTGGTGCACCATCACGCATAAAATACATGATCTGCCTCTGTGCTATGGGGACTTCGTTCAAAAGTGCTACTAGATCACGTATTAGAAAATTAAGGTAGCTTTGACCATTTACTCGAACGGGATAGTCTGCCGGAGCAAGAGCTTGTAGCATTTGGATGTGATACGGATGCAGGTGTTAAATATGAAGAGTCATCCACACTTAATGGCGACTCACTTTTTCCCGCGCTGCAATTCTCCGTGTCAGTTATCCCCGGATCTTTCTCTACATAATGCTAAAATGCGCTCGTCAACATCAGGTTTACGTACCGTCAAATTACGTCAACGGTTTGGTTTTTGGATTCAAATGAAGCTGTGTCTCTTAGGCGTTGATGAATTTTTGCAAATATCCGATGATGAAGAAGTTTGTGATCCATGAAGTTTTGATTTTTTAATTAATTATTTAATAAGTAGGTACTTGATTACTTGTAAACCGCCATAAGTTTATGTTCATTAACCAATTAACAGCTCATCAGAGCAAACTTTACCATCAAAGTTCTTCAAAACCATTGCTCTGGGCGACGTACAACAAGAGTACCTTTTGAAAAAGTATGTAGTTTTAAAAGAATAAACCCACGTTGTGAATAAAAAATAGGCTCAAAAGAGCTTTAAGCTTTTCCAATTTTCCAAATAATTCTTCAGTCACCATTTAATTTAGGGTCAAAATTTAGGGCACAGGATTTTTTTTCGACACTTTATCTCGTGTTTTTAAGCCTACAATTTCAAAACCGTTTTTTAAATTCACCCTTTAAGTGCCCCTAACTCATTTACTATGGATTTTCCACCTTATACTTGGATATTCGATGGTTAATATTGGTCCACATACTTTACTAACATCCTCTAGGTACAAAATTGTATTGTGTCAAGGCCCAAGTTCTTGAAAGAGCGTATTATATTACTTCCAGTTATTTCTATTTGATTTTAGTAAATGTACAACATCTTGTCAGGATATATTACAACAATAAACTTGTAAACAGTAGCTAACGATAAATGTACTTACAGTAACTTGTGGTGTATATTTTGAACGTGTAAGAAGACAGAATGATAGATGTATTGCTTACGTCAGGATTCGAGATCATTGATATGAGATGATTCGATACTACATACCTAAAAAGTAAAAGGTATCTGTGAGCAAATATTTTACCCTAGTTATTGTGATTGTTAAATAAGTAAAATACGTTTACACAAGGCAATTTCGGATTTATAGCACCTGTACACAATACCATAAAACTATCAATAAAACTAACATCCTTCAAATTATAGACATCAGTAGACCTTTGTAAAGAGTTGTTCTCCAATCAAGGCAGAAGAAAACCTGTCCATCATTAGAAATCGAGTTGATGGGATAGTGCTAGCAAACACTGCACAAAACAACACACTGATGTAATGGTCAATTAAACAGTCGACAAAATAATCCCAGGTGCCACAACACTCTGGGATGCACTCCGCACCTACTTACACTAGCAAGCGTTGTTTTACGTACCAAGGTATCAGGTCACTACACTTAGTACGGAAGGATGCGCATTTAAATATTACTTTCTTTACACTGATAATGATTAAAATAATGGGAAAAACATAAGGTAAAACATTGCTCAGTGAAATCTCTCACCTTTGTAATTTGACAGGTATCAAAACTTCAATAAAGACACTAACCACGACACTAGAGAAAAGTTATGAGAGAACAAGTGGGCACGCCTGCGCGACTGTTTTCGAGTAAAATTACCGTCGAACTGAATTCTAAAAAGGATCATATTAGAAATATCCCTTACAAGAATCCTGGTAAATATCTGTCATCGCCTATGCGTTTGAGATTTTGTAAAGGCCAACATTCCCACACATAACAACTTTCTTCGAAGTGTCAGGCCAAAAATGTTAAATTCAAATCCGGTGGCGGTAAATAAATATTTTAATTTTAATATATGGGGCGTTTACCAATTTTTATTATAAAACAATATTAATCAAATAAATCAAATATTAATCTTAGTGATAATTACTTACATTATATATTTAAAAACCACGATACTTAAATTACTTGTTGATTATGTTGATAAATATGTTGATACATGTAGTCAAGTGTAAGATAATACCTGGTACCGTACCTGGAAAAAATACATGTGTTGAGCAACCAATTTCCTAATTATTATATTTAGTATTTATTATATTTAATTATTTTATTTAGTATTTAGATATTTTGATTATTAAAAGATTTAAACATTTGTAAACAGTTAAATTATTATTTAATAGCTATTTATTATATTTGGAATATTATGACGCATTGTGTCTGTCACCCACTAGCGCAATATAAATGTGCTATTAACTGCTTAAACAGATAGTAAAATAGGATATTTGGAAAGGTATAGTTTCATACTATAAATAGTACAGGAAAACGTAGTTTGCAACATACAAATCTGTAAGTGGCTCAAACACTCCACAATACAGAAAGATTGCTCTGTGGCTCAATCACTCCACAATAAGCAACTTATTGGTAAATAAATCTACGTTATATGGCCATTTTACGTAAAAGGAAAAAGATGATATGCAGCTCTAGCACTCTGCTTTTATTAAATGAATTATCTGTAAATATTGTATGTAGATTAAAGAGATATGAAATGTTTTATGTCAAATATTATTATTATCTTGTGAAACACATATATTTAAAATAAAATGTTGAAATGTAAATAGCAACAACAATAAAAATAGGAAATAAAAAAATAATGAAAATTGGATATGCTCCGTGAGAAAACTCACCAGTATAAAAATATCCAAAATAAGGCACAAGCACTTAAAACAAATAATATTCACGCACGCTACTTTCACTTCAAAAGTCGAATACGTTTTAAAAAGATCTTTTAAGCAAAGTTTGGATCTCAGGGCTCTTAGACTGGATGTTTATGAGATCGAACCTCAAGTATCCAATTACTCTTGTATGGCTTGTCCATAAATTCTTTCTTAATCTTAATAGTTATTGCGGCGTGATAGAAATGGGACGAAGTGTTTATTCTAGTTTAATATTTTTTTAAAGGAAAAAAACTTACATCTTACAGAAGTAACCTTTTTACCTACATAAGTGCTATTCCTGTTTATTTTGTCATCTCCGAAGAACGTCTTAAGACATAAAACTTAAAGATTCTCACAGACAGCCCTTAATTTTACATGTCCACTCTTAACATTCCCCTCGATTATCGTTGCCATCTTCAATTATTTTTGATGAGTGACAAAAACCAGATAAAATATAATAAGTAAAATAAATTCACGTCTTACAATAATTGTAAAGGTGTTTAGAATAAAAAAATACTATTAAGGCTTTGCCGCCAGTTATTTTGTAACTGTCTTACATAAATTATTCTTAAAGAGACTCAATCGTAAAACGAATTGAGACCCTCGTGTAAACGTAGTTAATATAAGCTAAAAAAAAAAAACAAAAAAAGTTTACGAGCTTGACACCTGTCACTCTCAAGTATATTTCATATTATATATTCGTTCAGGGCGATTGTCTTGAATCCGAAAATAAGATTTCAATGAAAAAGCGGCTGGCAAACAAAGAGAAATTACCATATAAACCGGCCGCGTACGAAAATCAAATATCGCATAAATAAATAAATAATAATTTATTTCTAATCGGCGAGCGGCAGAACGTCAATGGAATTCCTGGTCCGATAGAGAAACAATGGGACGTCACGGAACATGCGCGCGTGAAAATCGCACGATCCTTGAAATTATTCGGTGCGCCCCACGTTGCCGAGTCATCGCATTTTCCATCGCAAGTTTCTTCTTAAGTTTGTTTAAGCTTGTGCGGATAAAAATATTATTAACTGGTCACCTGTTGGAGTGCCCAAGAAATCGCATTCATTCTTACACTTTGCCTTTATTTTCACATGAACCGAATTATGGTAACGAGCAATTTACAGTTTACCGACGGTTTCTCATAGACGGATTACTTTATATAACTTTTTTTTATTTTTTAAGTTAAAAGACATTTCTACCTATTGAGTGGTTATTGGATAAGTGACTCGAAGATGAAGAAATTGAGAATATATTTATGGGCGACTGGCAAGTTTTAGGTGATCCCTTTGCCGATCAACTACCTGAGCAAGCGATTTTTCTTCTGTCCACGATTTTCATCCTGCAATTGACTGACAAGAATGTAAAGACTCAGTGAATTGCTTTGAAGTTTTATGAGCCCAAATATTGTGGCCAAATTGTGCGAATGGACCAACAATAGAGCAGAAATATATTTCAGGGAAAATAATACAAATACTGTATTTGGTCTTCAGTGGACGAAGCTTGAAAAAGAGGAAATATACAGGGTGTCCTATTAGTGCGATAACGGACGGTAGCTCCTTATACAGTGATACAAAAAAAAATTATACAAAGTTATTTTACTGTCTAAGGTGCATAACATAAAAATATTTTTGGATATGCAGGGTGATTTATAAATGTGATATGATACACAACTTTTTTAATTTAAATGGAACACCCTATATTTTATTGCATTTTTGGACTGCTTTATACTGCATACCTTTTATCAAGCATTTTCTATACCAAAACTTACCCGTTTGTGAGATATTTAATATTTTATAAAAAAATCGACGTTTGCACGTCTCTACAAAAACAAAAATAATTCACTCATTTGGGATCCTAAAAGCCAAATCTTTTGTAGGTTGTTAGTGCATACTTACATTTACTTTATGGTCCTATGAGAATTTGATAATATTCTACAGGGTGTTCGCAATACTCTATCCAAAACCAAAAAATGTAAACAACCATATCTTATTTTTTTCAAATGGAATAATACATATTTTTTTTTCTTAAAATGTTCACAATGTGATAAGCTTTCTTTTTTGTTAAGCATATCCTATACCTATCTGTAATAGTTATCGAGTTTTTTACACTTTTTCCTAATTTCGCACTTAAAATCCACAATATTTACTGTTTGGGTGCAAGTGAGAAAAATTGTTTACTGGCAAGTAGAGTTTATGCACAGAGATATCCGGATGCGGAACGACATCCAAATCGATTGGCCTTTGAAAGACTAAAGGAGAGATTTGAAAGAACTGGAAATTTAAATTATGAAATGTCACAACAACAAAAAACAGGGGCAAATCCACAAAATGAAATGCTTGTTATGCAAGCCCTAGTAGAAAATCCGCATGTCTCTTGTAGGCAAACTGAAAGGCAGTTGGACACTAAAAAATCCACTGTTAATAGAATCACCCAGAAACATAAATTTCATCCATATCACGTACAGCTTGTACAAGAATTAAGCGATCAAGATTTTGCTGATCGCCGAAACTTTTGCCGCTGGGCTTTGCATCAAATCCAACTGCAACAGGACTTTTTTGACTTTGTGTTGTTCATTGATGAAGCGACATTCCATAAAAATTAATTTGTAAACCGACACAACTTCCATTATTAGAACGATGTAAATCCAAGGCATGTGATACCACTGGATCATCAACATAGATGGTCACTTAATGTATGGGCTGTTATCATTGGGACAAAGCTTCTTGGACCATATTTCTTTGATGGGGCAGTGAACGGTCAGAACTTTCTACATTTTTTGCAAAATGAATTCGAAGAAGAGCTGGATGATTTACCGTTACAAACAGTAAGACAAATGTGGCTACAATTAGATGGAGCGCCTCCTTATTTTAGCCGTGTTGTGAGGGCCCATCTAAATGACCATTTTCGAAATAAATGGATTGGCAGGAGAGAACCAGTTGCTTGGCCGCCCAGATCTCCTGACCTCACAAAACTCGATTTTTTCTTGTGGGGGTTTGTGAAAAATCGGGTTTATCAAAGGCCTATTACCACCAAAAACGACATGAAGCAAAGAATTCGGAATGTTTTTCAAGAAGTAACTAGAGAAATGTTACAGAAAGTAAGCAGTTCTTTTGTTAAACGAATTCGTTTGTGTGATCAATACCAGGGTGGACATGTAGAATAGAAACCTATTATTCAATCAACGGTGTAAGTATGCACTAACAACCTACAAAAGATTTGGCGTGTAGGATCCCAAATGAGTGAATTATTTTTGTTTTTGTGGAGACGTGCAAACGTCGATTTTTTGATAAAATATTAAATATCTCACAAACGGGTAAGTTTTGGTATAGACAATGCTTGATAAAAGAAATGCAGAATTTTTAAGGCAATCCAAAAATGCAATAAAATATAGGGTGTTCTATTTAAATTAAAAAAGTTGTGTATCATATCACATTTATGAATCACCCTGTATATCCAAAAATATTTTTATGTTATGCACCTTAGACAGTAAAGTAACTTTGTATAAAAATTTGTTTTTTGTATCACTGTATAAGGACCTATCGTCCGTTATCGCACTAATGGGACACTCTGTATATTTTTATTGTACTTTATTTTCTCACAGGACTCACTAAATGTCCTCGTATAAGAGGTTATTGGAGTAAAAAGCATATTGTGTTCTGGACCAAAAGTGTTTAATAAAACAATAATGAGCTAAAACCTATCTATCTTGAAAAATAATAGATTTTCTCCTCCGGAAGCGGCTAGGTCTCGGGCTCCCATGACTAGACTTCGGCATTTGTATGGCTATGCTAAAAGATAACTGCATCACCTTAGTCGACCCCGGAGCAGTTTTTGCTATTGATCAACATCATAAACACCCAAGGGTAGGCTGCATTTCCGCCAGTACATACGAAGGAAAAGAAGCAGGTTTGAAATAAAAAAATTTGCATTATGTCCGAGTGCTCAGCATCTTAGAGGTTATTCTTGGAACTTTTGTCTATACAGTGTGGCCCAAATTGGGTGTATATGTATGGGTATCTTGGAAACTATAAGAGATGGAAAGTTAGTTAAATGGGGAAAGTTGTAGAGCATTCAGTTACCAATTATGTGCCGCTTTTATATATAAGCATGGCTTATTAGTTGCGTTACTTGTGTTAACTAAATTCTTTATATAACCTATTGTTTTTAATATGCTCTCTTTGTTTAATATTCTAATAGTCAATTCCATGTATATAATCATATTACCTTCTGTAATTATGCTTTTTTTTGTATTGGTGGCTAATAAACGTCTTATTATTATTATTATTATTATTATTATTATTATATTGAGTACTATAACTAGAATATGGGTGCTGTGGATGGCATAGATCAAGATTGGGAGTCATATAATCCTTTGAGAAAAAGAAAAAGAGAAAACTTTTAGAGTTTAATACATACATTTAGAGACCTAAAGAGTTTTATACATAAAATTGTGCTATCATGGTATGCTAAGTAAATATTGTGATGGGTATCGGAAGATGTTTGACGCTCAACCTTTAACCTCCAAAGGTGAATCTAAAGAAAAACATGTTGAAGAAGAATGAACTTGCCAAAGGAGCAAGAAAAAATCGCGCTTTACGAAAAGTCTGCATTATCTGCCGACGACGTGGAATAAGATAACCAGAAATGTTTGCATTTAATGTCCAGAAAAACAAGGACTATGCTGTGACGATCACTTCGTAGATTACCATAAGTAACCCTTTGTCCATGTTTTATGTATTAATAAGGCTCTTGCTTCATTAAAAATGTGTTTAATTTGTTTTTTTTTTAAATATCCATAGCACTTATATCCACCACATGGATATTCTGGTATACTGCTAAATTTTAGGCACGTCCGACCATTTTGTTTTTCTGTTTTGAGAAACAAAATCTTGCAATTATAATCAGATATAAGTATACAATTTTAATTTATAAAAGTAAAAAAAATTATATCGTATGAAGAATACCGTACCAGAGTGGAAGGAGTTAATAGTGAAAGAGAGATTTACTTAAAGGGCGAGTTTCCAAAATTTTCTGGCAAGATATATAAAACCTAGAATCATAGAGAATAAGAATAATGAGATTACTTTCTTATGAGAAGAGAGAAAAGGAAGAACGAGCGATAAAAGCAAGGAAAGAAAAACACTACAGTTGTGCTTTCGCAGAAAAAAAAATCATACTGATATTAAAAGAACAGGGTGTCCCATTTTCATGCGCTTTATGGGGTATCTCGCTAATGCGTAGAAAGTTGCGGTTTTCGCGACAGTTTGCTACTTTTTTGTGAAACTTAATATACCGTTGTCAAAAGTTTGACAGCTGTCATAGTTTTAAATCTACAGGGTCTTTTTAAAAATTTTAAATTTTCGAACACTTCTCGTGTCTTTGTTATTGTATAACATATTGAAAAAGTATAAAATGGTTTTGATAGGTTTTTTTTCAAAATGGATTGTTGTAAGGTTTTTTATTTTTTATTTAAAAAATAAAATACAGTTTTCTTAAATGGAACATCCTGTATATTTATAGACCTTTAAATTGGTCGTATTTTACCTTTTTCAAAAATATATAACACTATGCACTTCTTTTTAAAAATAAGCAAATAAATAACGATTTTAGAAATTTAAATACAAATTTTAATATACGAGTAGTAGGCCATGAATTAATAATAAAATTTATAAAAAATAGGTGCTTTTAATGGTAATAGAATCGTATATTTGTATGGTATGTATCGTAATATTTCAAAACTTTTAAATATTTTTATAGTTGGCTGTTGCGAAGGGCAAAACAAAGTACTAGTTTTTAATAATTGGTAGCCATGGAGATGATTGACTCTTTAAACTTTTTGCCGCAAGACTCAAAATTATAAATTTGCGTTTATAAATTTTTAAGCAATAAAATAATGGCTATGCAAAATAGATTTGAAAATCGTCATAAGTATGATATGATTTCTTGGTATATCCAATGTAATGACAACGCGGAAGAAGCAGCTGAACTTTACTTCCAGAGGTAAGATTTTAGTTTTTAATTTAGAATTTCGTGAAGTAATTCTAATTCTATTTTTTATAATATAGATATCCATAAAGGCCTCAGCCTAATACAAGATTATTTAATTAAATTAAAAACAATTTAATACAATATGGTTCATTTAAAAAACCAAGACCAAAAAATTATAACCTACAAATTAAAGACATTATTAACGTGCTAGCAAGTGTTGCTGTAGATCCGGAAAACTTTTGTAAAAAATAAAGCGTGATGTAGAAATGTAGAAATTTCGAAATCGGGAGTGCCAAGAATACTCTACTATATTATATAACTACTAAACTACTAGTATTATAACTACTAATAAGTAAATAAATTTATGCCATATAAGTTTAAGCTCGTTCACAATTTACGCCCTGGCGATGCTCAAACACGCCTTCAATTTTGTCATTGATTTTTCACAGAAATTTTGAGGGACAAGTTATATGGTCGGACGAGGCATTTTGCTCAAGTTGTGGAATTTTAAATAGACATAGTCCACCAAGTAGCGATTCTTCACGCCAACCTATTCGAACTCTTGAATGATGTTCGTCTAGCTCAATTTCAAAATATATATTTCCAGTAAGATGATGCTCCAGCGCACAATGCGCGGCCTGTGAGAAACTGGCTGGATGAAAATTTCCCCAATCATTGGATCGAGACAAATGGACCTGTTCGGTGACCACCCAGGTCCTCTGACCTGTCGATTTTGGATTTTTTTTATGGGGCTATCTTCAAAATAAGGTTTACAAAAGGCGATATGATTCAATTCAAAACATGCGTGGCCCTATAGAAGATGCCTTTAGAGAATTGAGAAGTCGCCCTATGATTATTCTGAAAGCCTTGGAAAGAATCCAAAAGCTATGCTGGCTGTGTATTAATAATTATTGTTAATTTATTTACTGTTTTATTCTAAGTTACAAGTTTCCTTCTTTTTTATGTAAAATTAGATATATTTAATAGAAATCGGTGTAAGTACGATTATAAGCACCTAATTTTTATAAATTTTATTATTAATTCATGACCTACTATATCGAAATTTGTATTTTAATTTCTAAAATTTAAATACAAAAAAAAAGGTATTTATTTGCTTATTTTTGAAAAAAAGTGTGTGATAGTGTTATATATTTTTGAAAAGGGTAAAATACGACCAATTTAAGGGTCTATAAACATACAGGGTATTCCATTTAAAAATACTATATTTAATTTTTTTCTTAAAAATAAAAAACTTACAATAAAATGGATGCCGGAATCAAATTTTACGGAAAAAAATCCTATTAAAACCATGTTTTACTTTTTCAATATGTTATACAGTAACAAAGATACGAGGAGTGTTCGAAAATCTAAAATTTTTAAAAAGACCCTGTAGATTAAAAACTATGACAGCTGTCAAAGTTTTGACAACGGCATTGCAAACTGTCGCGAAAACCGCAAGTTTCTATCTCCACGCATAAGCGAGATACCCCATAAAACGCATGAAAATGGGACCCCTGAATAGCCTTAAACTAGATGCAGAGTGCTCAAAATAGAGCACAGTGGTTTAAAATTGGAGAGACCTATAACCAGCATAAAATTTTTAAACTAGAACTCATATTCCATTTTCTAAAAAATAAATATTTTTTTTAAGAATATTCTTTAATTTTTCCTAGTATTAAAATGTAAAAATAAATTTTAAATATTTAGATTTTTGCTTTTTCAAGCACTTTCCCATCGAAATTTGTAGATTTCAAAATGTCAAGTAAATGTTTAAAATTTTGATGTAAATTTTTAATTCTCAAGAATTTAATTTATTTTTTTTTATAAGGAAACTATTTTGTTCTCTGATACTGTGAAGGTTTGGGGACTGAAAATGGACAATTCTTTAAGGTTTAAGGAACATGTTAATACTCTTCTGCAGAGGTGTTATTTACGCATGCGTATGCTTAAGTAGCAAAAGACTCGTAGTGGCTCTTGTTTTATCTATTTTAAATTACTGCCTTATAGTTTATTATCCTTGCTTAGACCAAATAAATCGTTACCGCCTGCAACGCGTGCAGAATACTTGCTGTAGATTTATTTTTAACCTTGGAAAGTTAGATCATGTATCAGACTGTATATTTCAGTGGTTAACGCTACCTTATATAAAATATCCTAAGGTAATTCAATATATTTATTAAACGTATATTTTATAAACACCCTGTATTCGTTTAAAAGTGTCTCAACCGCCAGAGAATTATCTTACATCCTTGAAAATCTATACCCTAAACAAAAATAATAATATAAGCAGATATTGAGAGAGGCAGTGAGTGCTAGGCACTTCGGCTTATAAACAGCCATGTATAAGAGTGGTCATAGTTTACCAGGTGTGGTAGTGTTTGTCCACTAGGTGGATATTAGAATGATGGTTGTGATTGTTTTGTGCACAGGTAAATCGGTAAATCATGTCGACATGTAAGTAATATTTTATATTGTTGTTGTATAAGTCCATGGCTAGAGTTTTATGGTTTACTAGAGTTTGTCGCTGTTTAGCGAGGTATTACCAGGTTGGAGTCGATTGTAAAGCAATTGACAGGGATGCCCTCTGACCACGCAGTTCCTTCGAGTTGGTCTTGTGAGTTATAGAGGAGCCTCACTTGTCTTCGCGATTGACACATTTGGATTCTAAGATCTCGGTTTATGTTATCTTAGTTTCCGAGTGTTGAGATTCTTACTGCTTAGTGGCAGTGGAGCGTCTTGGGTAGCATTAACTATTTTAGGGGACAGTAGCCAGTCGTCGAAGAAAGAAGATATGTATATATATGTATAATATTAGCAAACATAAAGTAACTATATTCATGGTTGTTGTCATGACTGAATCAAGGGGACCAAGGTTCTCCGGTGAGTAAACTTAATCTTTATTAGATAGGTCAGTACAGTAAATCGTAAACATTTTTGTTTCATGGTACTCTCAATCTCTTGCTGTATACATGGTGATGGAGCTCGCTGAATGAATTGCATTGTCAATACTCACGTAAGTTTAATTTACCTATTCAAATACTTTACGTCTACTTTTCTTTACCGATTATATGTCAGTCAAAGTCCTGAATATCTTTTTGAAAAGTTAATACCAAGAAACCGGGTTCACACTCGAAATATTAGATACAAAATCTTGACCATGCCGATGCCGCACCATTTTACGGCTCTGTTCGAGCGATCTTTTATTTATAACGCCGTTAAGTTCTTTAATACTTGTTGTTTGTTTTTTGTTGTTTTTAAATCAATTCAAAGTATAGTCTAGTTTTCTCGAAGACAAATACTTTATATATACTTGTTACTTTTTTCATTTTTTTTTCGTTTTCTCCATTTAAACTGTGATTGTTAGGAAAGTTAAGAGTTAAAGAGTCGCTCTAATCTAATTTTCGCCTTCTTTGGTAATGTAGTATTAAGTAATATTGTAAGATTAATATAGTTTTTTTTTAATAAAGACATATTATTATTATTAATATTTCAAATATTTTCTATACAAAAGTTAAGTAGTTATACAAATTCAATTCCTTTATTCCACTCCCAGAATTCCTTTCAACGCATTAAACACTTCAATACGTGAGCACCTTCTGCACAAAATCTGTTCAATTCACGCCTAATTTTCAACTCCTGCCACCGAAATGCCGAATTCCTGCCACCCGCGTCCCGCACGCGGCAACGGCGCAATCTAATCAGGAAACCGAACAGGCAGCAGTGTGGAGCAACAAGCCGAATAAGTGAATGAGCGGCCGCACGTCGAAAATGCACTTTTTCATTATTTATTCGTGCGGTTCCACGGAATATTCGAGGAATAACAAATAGACCAGACCTTATTCCTGATTTTGAAAAATACACGTCCGGGAAATGTATTAAATCCGGGAGAAAAAAATCTCGTTTTTGTGATGGTGCAGCTGACGACACATGTTGGGCTCATCGCGACGCCGACGACGATGACGACGCCTTTCTTCTTCAATCCGTCCGCTAGCCGCAATATGATGATGTTGATGATGATATTGTTGAAGATGATTACGCTCTCGCTTTGATTCTCTTTGAGTATTTGCTCAACAATAGTAAATTCATTCAAGAAATTTCGGTTTATTTTGAGGTGAAAAATGGCACGAGCCCAAGCGCAGAACTTGAGGAATTTCGTCAGCCATAAAGTGGTTGAGGTGCCGGAGTCCCTGGTGGCTGGGGAGAAGTTTATCAAATGGGAAGAGGTGAGGAATTTCATCTTTTTTTTCTAACGTTTTAAGTCATCATCCGTGAATTAAATCATCGTACTTCATTCCGTGATTCTTTGAATGCTGGAATTGGGTCACGACAAACAGTAATCGTTTATTTCTTAAAAAAAGTAATTGGATTTTTAAAGAAAACAGGAAAAATTAGTAGGACAATATATATTTATAAATTAATATTTGTAAATTCTTTGTTAAAAATTAATTAAATTTCCAAAATTTTATTTAAAAAAAATTAGACCGTTTATTTTTTAAATCTTTACACAGTGTATTCACGATGAAAGGAACAAATTTATTTAAAATACTAGTACTAGTTTCTACTTAAGGCACCCTCTCAACTAGAAACTGTCAATAACAGTTAACATAGCAAACCATATCATATACAGGGTGTTACTTAAAGGTGTCATAATTTAAAAGGGACATTCCTGGACCGATTTTAAGTCGAAAAGTTCATATATAAACATGGGTCCTAAAATGCTTAGTTTTTAAGGTACAGGGTGTTAAAGTTTTATTTTTTTTTTCGTTTTTAATAAATTTTTCAAATACGGTTTAAAATATTGAACTGAATTTTGGCACAGGATATTATGGCATAAAAACACATTTTTTAGATGTTCACCTACTTTTTTTTAGCAACCAGTGGAGTAGCTATGATGAATTTTTAATACAATTTTACAAAAAAAATACTACGCCATTGACTTACGAAAAAAATTATGATTTTATCTTAATTATCAATCAATTATAAACAAAAAATTCTTCCATGACTTTTGCTTTAAATCTTGCCGTTTGAGTGTAATCGGTAATTAAAAAAACGTCTTTTATGCATAAAATGCATCTTTAAAAATTATGAAAATAAATCAAGTTACCTTTGCTCGTTACCAGAAATTGTTTTTTGTTGTTTTAAACATTATGACACTTGCGTTAGTGATTATTCTTGACAGTTTGTTTTTAGTACCCTTTGGATCTCAAAACGTGAATTGTACTAGTTAAAAATGGTAGATTATTCTAATTTGGAAATGACGCAAATGCATTTCCTTTATGGACTTGCCAATGGTAATGCTATGGAGGCGCGGCGTTTGTATCAAGAAAGGTATCCTAATCGCGCTGTCTCAGAAAGAAGAATATTTATAAATATTCATCGTCGTCTGGCTAAATCTGGGAGTTTTAAGGCTAATTCTGCCGAGGGAAGGCCCCGTACAGTTAGGACACCGGCAGTTGAAGAGGCTATCCTACATGCAGTTGAAGAGGATCCGACCACAAGTACACGAAAAATTGCTAGGGTATTGAACATCTGCTACAAGACGGTATGGGAAATTTTAAGGGATTCTTTGTTATCCTTTTCACATACAAAGGGTTCAGGCATTGCTTCTTAGAGATTATAAACCGCGTAAGCAATTTTGTAGATGGTATCTCCAAAAAGTAACACAAAATCCTTAATTTGGTGCGAACATCTTGTTTATGGACGAAGCTAATTTCTCCAGAAATGCAATAATCAATTTCCATAACAATCATTACTGGGCTCAAGAAAACCCTCATGCGATTACAGAGACACATTTTCAGGAACAATTTTCAATAAACGTTTGGATCGGTATCGTATCCGATCATTTAATTGGACCATCTTTTTTACCAGGACGCCTTAACGGACAGAATTATTGTAATTTTCTCCAAAATGATTTGCCTTTGCTTCTCTCCTCTTCAGTTACGGCAACAACTTTGGTTTATGCATGATGGTGCTCCAGCCCACTTTAGCATATTGGCTCGTGATCATTTAAATAGAGTCTACCGATAGGCCGTGGAGGACCACAGTTTTGGCCACCTAGATCACCTGACTTAAATAGCCTAGATTTTTTTTTGTGGGGACACCTAAAAACATTGGTTTATCAGACACCAATTGTGACATTAGAAGAACTAAGAAATAGAATTATTGACGGATGTGAAACTATACGAAATACGCCTGGAATTTTCGAAAGAGTTCGTGATTCTATGAGAAGAAAAGCAGAAGCCTGCATAGAGGCAAGAGGTGGTCATTTCCAACATTTATTGTAAATTATGTATGTATGTATTGTATTTAATTGTTGTTGCTTTTTGTTCACCAGTTTGTAAAAAATAGCTTGAAAATAAATATTTGAAAAATGTACCTAATAAAAACTGAAAATAAAATCAAACTTAACACAATCAAAAATAATCATTAATGTCAGTGTCATAATGTTTACAACAACAAAAAAACAGTTGCTGGCAACGAGCAAAGCTAACTTGATTTATTTTCATAATTTTTAAAGATGCATTTTATGCATAAAAGACGTTTTTTTAATTAACGATTACACCCAACCGGTAAGATTTACAGCAAAAGTCATAGCGGAATTTTTTGTTTATAATTGATTGATAATTAAGATAAAATTATAATTTTTTTCGTAAGTCAATGGCGTAGTATTTTTTTGTAAAATTGTATTAAAAATTCATCATATCTACGCCACTGGTTGCTAAAAAAAAAGTAGGTGAACATCTAAAAAATGTGTTTTTATGCCATAATATCCTGTGCCAAAATTCAGTTCAATATTTTAAACCGTATTTGAAAAATTTATTAAAAACGAATAAAAAAAAATAAAACTTATGTATCTGTATCTTAAAAACTAATCATTTTAGGACCCATGTTTATATGAACTTTTTGACTTAAAATCGGTCCAGGAATGTCCCTTTTAAATTATTACATACCTTTGAGTAACACCCTGTATATTTAATTAATGCTGACTTACAGAAGATCTCTGTTTGGGCTGACAAAAACTCACTTGTTATTAATTCTGGTAAAATAAAGACAATCCTGTTCTCCAGAAATGAAATTACCTTGAATAATGAGCACCAAGTAAATTAAACATTAATGGTGTTAAATTGAAATGGGTAGATCAAGAAAAAAACATGGGCCTTTGTATGGATAATCGAATGTCATTTAATGTGCATGTAATTAAGATTTGTCAACAGTCATATTATAAATTAAACTCATTATAAATAAAATAAATAAGCGTTTATTTAGCACTGGGCCAGCTTAAAGCTATTACATAATAATAATACCTAAACTTAGGGTAAGTTCCTTAACTTAGCCGGTTCCTCTGGTTGTGCGGTTACCGTTCATTACTATACAATTTCTGAAATTTGGTTCGGTTATAAAACGCGATTAAACGTACTTATATTCTGAGTTTAATCTACGACATCCGGAAATCCTGTGTTATAAAAATAATATAATATAATATAATAATAATAGTCTTTATATATCATAAAAATTTATAAAAACTACTATTTAAGCGAGGTTTAGCATAGCTATTCAACCTAACCACTGATTTAAAAAAAAACAACTCTAATATTATAATACAATGTTTATAGGTTATGTTATGAAGTTTTGGTTTGATTTTTTCATGGTTTTTTCCTGTTTATGAAATTTGAACATTTGATTGTTTCATTCAATACATCTGATTGCAATTCAAATCCAGGACTTGATCTTGATATAATGGAGCTATATATTTATATTTTTTGTTAAAAAGATTCGTTTAAAAAAAAAACCTTCGTTTTAAAAAAAAACACTTACGTACAGGACCCATTTCTTCATCATCTCTACTACTAGAGCTTTTATCACTGCTTAGGAGCAGGAGCTCAAATATACCAACAACATTTACATTTGCATTCATTATTAGTATTATAAATAATAATAGGTACATCAAATCAAATCAAATATGCTTTATTTTCAAATAACATAAAAAAATGTTGTTGACAAAGCTGAATTTAACATAGAGTAAACAAACATACAATAAAAGAAACAAATATGAAAACATAAAAAATAAATTGATCAATAAAATTAAAATATCAGAATGTATAAAACATTTAAATATCACATAAGAAAGCATAATAAAAACCTTTAGAATAGTAGTAACTAAAATTGTTCAAAATCTATATCTTAATTATTCATCATGCAATACTCCAAAAACCACCCTAAATCAACTTTTTTTTGCACCAAATCTGAACCTCCCACAGTAATTCAATAAAGTCAAAGTCAAATAAACCTAAAAATGGTCCAAGAAGTATTTTTCTATAGTTAGTAGCCTTTTACAACTAAGATCTTCCTTATCGCTCTTCTATAACTTGTAAGAAACTGTCCACAGAAAACAGACCAAGGACCATTTTTCTCTTTGTGTTCTGTGAAACTGTCTTATGAAGAGGCCGTGAAAGATTGTTAAATATTTTTTACTTTCGTAAAAAATTTATTTTTTAGTTAAGGAAGTAGTAGAGATTGGTAAATTTACTTTTTTAATATTTAATTATTAACATTTTCCGATTGGATAACTATAGAATACTTCTTATGCATCAAGCAAACAGTCTTCAGTATAAATAAAGATGGAAGAGTCAAGATTTTCTGGATAATAAAGTGAGCTTTGCAAGACCCATAATACTTAAGAAGATACCTATAACACAAAAATGGAATTTATAACCTAATATCAACAAACGAAAACAAGACCAAACCAACAAGAAACCAGAGCGTTCCATGTCAAACCGATATTTTTAGGAACCGTAAAAATACCGCTTCTAACCGAAAATTCACCAAGGTTAGGTTACGTAACTTACCCTTAATGTAATTATAATTAATAGTTAGTTCCTTAAATACACCATAAGATTTTTATTAAAACTCTTTAGTGAATCTGCATTTTTCACCCATTCGGGCAAGGAATTATAAGATTGAATTCCATTGTAAAACAACGATTTTTGTAAAGCTGTCGTCCTTCCCCTGGGGATGTTAAATTAACTATTTGACCTCAAATTATGATCATGAAAGTTCTCTCTAGTTATTAGATATGACTTTAAATCGGCTGGTTGTAAGTTGTTCACAATTTTAAAGATTAAAATATAATTTGCCTTTTCAATGCATTGCTTAACATCTAGCCGGCCTAAAGTAGTCAACATGCTTTGAATAGATGTATATTTATCACAATTTAATAAAATGCGCATAACTTTATTTTGTTGTAGTTGTAATCTATGGATATCTTCTTTTGTGCAAGAAATTAACAAAGAGCTTGCATATGAAAAATGGGGGAAAACAATAGTGTTATAAACTAACATTTTGGCCCAAGGAGACAGAGATTTTAAAATACGATAGAAAAATACAATTTTTTTACGCATATAATCGACATGAGTACTGAATGTTAGTTGTGGGTCTACACCTAACATTACACCTAAATACTTAATACTAGACACAAAAGCAATATCATCTCCATTTATATTAATCTTTTACAATATTTTTGACACAATGTTTTAGACTCGATTACCATACATTTTGTTTTAAAACTATTTAATTTAATAAAAGGTAAAAAACACGAAATCTACAGCATTACAAATACATTTAATAAAATTACGAAGGTTACATGTTTCGCTCGACTAGAGCATCATCAGACCTAAACAATAATTAAAATTATGTAATCCGAAAAAAGGAGAATTCAACAAAAAATTACCATAACATACAAAAAACATACACAAAACACCTGACATTTAAGTAAACAAAGCTTACAATAAAGTGGCACTATATATGTACAAAGAACTCAATTAAACAATCAAATCACTTTATACATTTTAGAAATCTAACCATCATTTAAGAGTCTACAACTACTTAAGGTTATTAAAAACTAGGTGGCCATCAAAATCAAACCTTTCATTAACACAGGACATATCTGGGCTTTCAAAAGCTTTACTAATCTTCATTGACTCCAACAAGTCTAGTTTTTTACTTTTGTTGCATTGATGGAGTATTTTTATATTTTGGCTGTCAGGAAAATTATGTTTGGAGTCGAGGAGGTGATTAGCAAAAGCTGATCTGGTCACTGCGATTTTGGTATTTTTAAATTTATTATATTGGGCCTTGTGTTCACTAATCCTAGTAGAAATCTTCCTACCAGACTGGCCGACGTGCAGGGCACTCTTTACACCTAATCTCATAAACTCCTGGAGAAGATAGCGGGGGTAGTTTATCTTTAGTTTTAATTAGATGTCTTTTTAATGTATTATTGGTTTTAAAAGCTGGGGTTGTGCCAAAGGGAGAAAAAAAGCGGGATAATTGTGACGAAATTGGTCCAAAATAAGTAAACGACCTAAAAGTTTTGATATAGTTTGTTTGTTGTTTCATAAAATTAAATGATAATTTATACTTGTTCACATACCGAAAATACATTTTATATATAGGCTTAAGAGGGAAAAAGTTACTGACTGCTCGTTGTTTAATGGTAAGGAATTCTTTTTTAAAAGCTTCACGAGAAAGTGGGATGTTAAAAAGTCTGTAAAATAAAGAATGGAATTAAAGCAGCAAATTTATGTGAGGACGGTGATGTTGAATTATATTGTATAATATTATCTGTTGTTGCTTGTTTACGAAATATTTCAAAGGATATCTTATTTCTTTCCCTCTTAAGTAATTAATCTAAGAATGGTAAGGTGTTGTTCTGTTCCCGTTCGATTGTGAACTCAATTTTAGAGTGAAGAGAGTTGCATTCCAAATCAAACATATATCATTCACATACCGTTTATAAAAGATGATGTTATTTTTAAAATTACTGCTCATTATTTTTGTTTCTAAGTTGCTAAGAAATACTTCACTAAGAAATGGCAATAAACAAGAGCCCATTGCTAGTCCTTCTTTTTGTTTGAAAAAACGGTTTGATTTTGATGGCCACCTAGTTTTTAATAACCTTAAGTAGTTCTAGACTCTTAAATGATGGTTAGATTTCTAAAATGTATAAAGTGATTTGATTGTTTAGTTGAGTTCTTTGTACATAGATAGTGCCACTTTATTGTAAGCTTTGTTTACTTATAATGTCAGGTGTTTTGTGTATGTTATGGTAAGTTTTTGATGAATTCTCCTTTTTTCGGGTTACATAATTTTAATTATTGTTTAGGTCTGATGATGCTCTAGTCGAGCGAAACATGTAACCTTCATAATTTTATTCAATGTATTTGTGATGCTGTAGATTTCGTGTTTTTTACCTTTTATAAAAGTGTATGACCAGCATCTTTGGGATAATGGATGAATTTTTCGAGTTAAATAATGCTAATCAAGCTTCACTTATCCGCCTCTACCAGAAAAACCTTATCTCAAGGAAGAATAACCTACTGAAGATATGGTTTATTCAACAATGCTTACTTTTTCACCTTACGCCAAATTTCGTTTCTTGCGATGCAAAACAAGGACTCATGCAGGTAGAAAAGCCTTAGACCTGGCTAGAAAATCATGGTTGAAAGAAGAAATCAAAGACCACTACAGGAACTTAAACAACGTCAATGTAAAATTAAAGTTTTTATTTTTCAAACTTAACAACGTATTACATTATGCGGAATTTATTTATTTGGATTGTAAATTCAGAGATGAAGTAACAACTTTCGGCTCTACTACTTTTAATAGATTACACAAGAAACTTAGTAACCTTAAAAACAAATATATAACTTCACTTAGATTCAATGATTTCCACGAATATCGCAAAAGTAATTTTAGTCATGTTTTTCATGATAGATTTATGAACCTTAGTGGTGTTTCTTTTTCTGAAGTCGAATTAAAATTACTTAACAACAATTTAAAATTTAATCTTCCTACCATACTAGAACCGACCGATGTGTTAGGGAAACATTGGCTGTAGAGGCTGAAAATGCTCTACAGTCAACGGATATATCAAATAAGAACATTTTAAGAGCAAGAATAATTTCCTTTTTAAATCAAAATTGTTTCCTTAAACAATAAACAGAGAATAAATCAAAACAACAACAAAATATTAAGATCTATAAAAAAGAAAATGAGGGACAACGATATAGTTTTCACAAAAGCCGATAAGGGATCATGCTTACTTGCCTTAAAAAGAGACGATTACATAAATAAAGTAATGGATTTTCTAAACACAGAAGACTTTGAAAAGGTCGACAGAGATCCGACAGGTCCATTCTTTAATAAATTAAAAAAAGTCTTAGACATGACCTTGGTAACCTTAGAATATTTTAATTCCACAAAACAAAAACTATATCCCATGAACCCTAAAACACCTCTATTATATGGGTTGCCAAAAGTCCATAAAACTAACATGCCAATTAGACCTGTGGTTTTCTTTGTTGACTCCCCTTGTTACCAGTTATCATCTTGGCTTGACAACGTTCTTAGAAATGTCTCAAACTTAAAAGCGCCATATTCTGTAACAAATTCAGTGAATTTTGCCAAAAACATTCAGAATGTTCACGTTCCAGATACAGCCCAGCTTATATCGCTAGACGTGAAGACGTTTTTTCAAACAAAAAGAAGGACTTAGTCAAAGATCTTCTCAGGGGGAAACTTGATTCACTCTTGGTGGAAAATCTATCTTTTATAAATGATTAGGTATATGTGGATTTCGTGTTTTTTACCTTTTATAAAAGTGTATGACCAGCATCTTTGGGATAATGGATGAATTTTTCGAGTTATTTAATTTAAGTTTATTTTGACACAGCCACTCATATAAAATTTGAAGTTCATCGTTTAGAGATTTTGTTATTTCTAAAAAAATTCGTACCTAAAACTGATATCTGAGTGTCATCGGCAAACATACTTATAAAACATTTTTTTGACAAAGATGAATGTCATTTACATAAATAATGAATAGTAGTGGCCCTAGCACACTTCCTTGTGGGACACCCCATACATTTTCCCTTAACGATGATTTTTTATTATTAACCCTTGTACAGTGAGATCTACGCGACACACCACTTAGACCATAAAGTTTATGCTTTTCAATAAGTACATTTCTGTCTATAGTTTGAAATGCGCGCTTTAAGTCTACAAAAACACTTATGTTTACCTTAGACTCCGACATCTCTCTTCTTCAATTTGCACACACATACTGTAGAGCTGATTCACATGAATGTTGGTTCCTAAATCCCGATTGTCCTTCATATAATAAACCGTTAGTCTCAAAATAGTCCTTTAACTGTCCACAAACAACCGTCTCTAGAATTTTATTTTTACCACAACTGGTAATAAGTTGATAGGACGGAGGTCACCCACTGTAGACGGTTTTGAAACCTTGGGTACTATGAGACGACTTTTTAATTTATCTAAGAAAATTTCCCGTTTTTATTGATGTATTCACTAGGCCCACGATACATAACAGGTCTTTTACTAGTTTTATTGACAGATTATTGTCACTAGTGCTTTTGTTTTTAAGATTATATACTAGTTTTCTGAGTTGAGACAACGTTAAGGTTTGAAAGTTTGAGAAAGTACACTCTATTAATGTTTGATTTCAATGCTTTCGGATATTTCTTGTAAACTGTCAGCATCATGTTTTTTGTTTATTTGCTCCACACTATTAGAATATTAACCAAAATCAAGTGTTGAATAATCTGCAGATTTATTCCCACTACCAGCTAGTGACTTTAAAATGGACCACATCCTTTTAGAGTTTCCTTTGCACTCATCAATGTTTTGGTTGAAATATTTTTCCTTTTCATTTCTTAAAACATAAACCACATTATTTCTTTCTTTTTTATAGTTAACCCAGTCATTTTCCAATCTAGTGATACAACATTTTTAATATACGTTATCTCTAATATTTTGCGCTGAATTACATAAATTTAAGAATTTTTCCCGCTAGTACAAAAAAATACTTACAGGGAGTTTAGGGCTTAGTTTTGCTGGATACTTAAATATTGTATATGATCGTTTTTTAACTGAACAAAATAAATATTTGTTAAAAACAAAATAAATATAACATCCAGAAAATTGAAAATTTCTGTGTAAGATTTACTAGTCGAAATTTGTCGCGGAGGATTCATGTGAGTGAGCATGTAAAGCAGGTCTATAATCTTAATATGGCAAAAAGAAGATTTTTGGACATAAGCTGCACTATACATAAATTACTTAATTTTCATGAACCAGAATATCTGTCAGAATTCCTTTTCAAAGGGGAGAGACACATAATGTAAATATTCGCTATAAAAGCACACTGGCAATCCCCCAGCATAGGACTGAATTTCTGAAAGGTTCTTTCATAATATACTTCTGCCTGTATTTACAGTGGCCTACCTGCAGAAATGAAAGATTTAGGCATGGCCTCTTTTAAGTCTAAATTTAAAAAAATTTTGGAGACTGGTGATATTTTAATACGGGTGTAACTTTGATTTAGGTATGGTTGCTCTGAATTATTTTAGTTTGTTTAAGTTTTTATTTTTAAGAAAATTGTCCTTATTATTTATTGTGGTGGTTATTAAAACACGCCTAGCGGTACATTCCACCTTTGTATGTTTATAGAATAGATGTAATTTATTTGTTGCATACAATAAAGATTATTTTATTTTATTTATTTATATACCTAAAGCACTGGTTTGTCAAATATGACTAATGAAACATATGAAATTAAAACATAAAAATTTATTCTAGATTCATTTTTGCACGTAATGTTTAATTTGTTGTCCATTTTGAATCAATGTGTTCTTTGGATGAAAGTTTTGGTTACAGGGTGTCTCAAGTAGAAACTATGACGCCAAAATTAATTTTTCATGTAATTTCTTAGAAAGTAAGTAGATAGACCTTATTATTTTCCGAATAGTTTCGAACTGAAAGTGTTAGAACCTACTTGATAATGGTTTGTCACGCATTTGCGAATATAATTGTCATATTAATTATTATTTCACACATAATTTTTTAATAAAATGCATTTATCTGAGAAAGAACGAATTGAATAATTTTTGTATAGAATTAGCGGTTTGTCAAATTTGATGTAATAGACTAATGAAGCATACAACATTTAAAAATAAGAATTTATGCAATATTTATTGCAACTGATATTCAATTTGTTCAATGCATTTCTGAAGTCGGTAAATTACTTTAAATCATCAACATTATTTTGTCGTCACATAAACTTTGGACTTCAAATAAGGAAAAATTTAATAGGTTTATATCCGGTGACCTTGATGGCCACTCAATCGTCCTCTTGGTCATGTGGATTGTTCTCCGTTTCTAATAGAACATTCTGCGTAGCATCTTCAGATACTTCTGGGTGTTCCCTAAATTTTTATTCGACTTTGCTAACGGTGGATCTAGTAATTGCAGGACGATAAGCATGAGTTGCGTTAAATAGATTGCAGACTTCTTGTTGTGTACGCTTTCCGTCTTCAAAACCAATTATCATGAGTATTTCAATTCGTTCTCTCGTAGATAAATCCATTTTATTAAAAAATTATGCATGAAATGACAACTAATATGATAAATATACTCGCAAATGCATGACAACCGTTATCGAGTAAGTTCTAAAATTGGAAACTTCAAAAATAATAAGGTCTACTTATTTTCTAAGAAATCACATAAAAATTAATGTTGACGTCATATTTTCTACTTAAAACATCCTGTAACCAAAATTTTTATTGCAAAGGACGCATTGAATGAAATGGACACATTAAACATACTTGCAATATACTGTCATTAGTCAATGCAATAAATTCAAAGTTAAATGAATGTAAATACCGTATATTAGAGAAAAAGGCAACAACATCCCAACGCCGCTCGATCGTATTGTTGCTTCCACTGACACTAGTCATCTTTACCAGTGACGTCGTCAAAAAATATTTACATAATAAATATTTATTATTTATAGATAATGCTTTAAATTATAAACAATATTACCGTCTATAAACTCTTTATGCGTTTTTTTAAGGTACTTCAGTAGAGTAAAGGTACTTATCTAATAAAAAGCATTTTTATGGAAATTAAATGTTTTATAATTATTATAGATTTCTTCATAAGTTTTTATTATTCTACCTTTATGAGGACGGTTGTCCCCTGATATAATGTTATGACAATATCGGAATTTACTTGTGAAAAGATCGGCTTAAATCGCCTTTTTCCCATCGTGCGATTGATCTATTTCTACTTTTTGTGTATAAGTGTTGATGTATAGCTGAAAATTTCCTCTTTTGAAAATGCGTGTAAACTTGACAACAGATAATCGATAAATATGTTACCACCAGAAATTAAATTAGCATAAAGAACATCTCTATAATCAAAGAGAGAGATTACAAGGGATTCGCAAAGTAAATATTTAGTTTTTGAGGAAACGTATTTTATTGTGGTTTTTTACTTTTATTTTGATGCGGACTGACCCCTGGAATTACTTTCTCCACTGTCTAAAATCTACCTGTGTGCTCCTGGGCCCTCAATCACATAAATCCTGAGGGTCGGCCGAGAAACCGAGAAATTATCCAGGAAAAACCGCCACCATCATCATAAGAACATGGAAACTCTCAGAGAGCGTCAGTTATAGTGCTGTCTTAGGTCTTTCAGATGTTCAGTTATGATTAGATTTTCGTTTTGTGATTTATCTTTCAAATTTATTAACTTGCTAATATATTTGTAGTTAATAACCTTAACCATGTTTCTTTGAAAATCACTCCATGCCTGATAGACCACATCCGTTCTAACTCTAAAATTCTACGTATACTTTATAATCTCTAAAACTAGCTATTTTTGCTAAGCAAAAACCTCAGCCTTTTTGGCTAAATGAGACTTACTTTGAGAGAACTTTGTAAACACTGAAAGGCGTTTGCAAGATTTCAGAAACTAAACATCTGCATCTAGCACTGACTTTAGTACTGTTAATAATTAAATAGAAACGTATCATCTATTTTTTCTCTAAGAGACCAAACGAAAACAAAACAAAGGTAAAAACACAAAGTCACGGTCTCATCAAACTGTTAATAAACCTAAAATATATTATCTGTTCCGCTGACCGTGGCCGACATTTACAAACAACCCAAAAGTCTGACAGCTCTACAGACAATGAAGAAAAATCAGTAGAACAATAAAATTGATAGACCAAAGACAAATTAACTCAAATATGCAAGAAGAAAGAAACCAAGTAATTAAACATCTTAACCAACGAATCAAACTGGAATGTAGACGGGACAAAAATAACTATTAAAAAAAATATATGGACAGAACTATCACAACACCTAGCATGGAGTGTCTCGCAATCTGTATGATAAAATACGATATTTAGTTAGAGAATTTAAACCACGAACACAAATTTTAACAAACACAAACAGAAAGGTTGTAGTAGATCGAATTGAAATAGCGGAAGTATGGAAACAACATTGCAAATGGTTCTATCAAGTTAGGTCAGTTAGCCCGTTAACATCTGAAGAACAAACCAGCACAAAAAAAGAAGCTGAGATTTTAAAATCAAATGTAGAAGGTGTTGTTATAGCTTAACAACACTCAAAAACAGAAAGACAACTGGAACACTAAGGAATAGATGTAATTCACGCGTTTTGCACTAAAATATGTAAAACGGGCGAATGGCATTAGCGTTCGAATCTATGAACTGGTCACACTTCTGTGGAGAGTGATGGGTGTTACCAAGAATCTGATATTTTTAATTAGGATACTATCAACATAATAACGCTATGGTCAGAACGGGACAAGCGGTGTCCAGAGCTGTTAAGATAGAGGTCATCCTCAGAAAAGCTAATACATCATCAGAAAAGTCCATCATCAATGTTAAGGTAATTAATCGAGGCTGCTTAGAAGAAATAAAGAGAAGAGTGCCAATGACCAGATTAGCAACAACTAAACTCATAAAAATATGGAGAGATCAAACCATTATGAAAATAGTGAAACTAATCCTGTTCAATTACTTACTTTTCCCAGAGTATCTTGGGTGGAAAACAGAACAGAACGCTGTGTCCTATGAACTGGAAATCAAAAAACGTCTACCAATTCCAATCAATAAAGCATATCTCTATTTTGACAACCTAGCTAGAAGAACAGTTAAGACATGAAACCTGGTCGAGGGAAAAAGATAAAAAGAAATAAGGAGACTACAATTTCAAACACATACTTAAAATAATATCACTACAGCCTCCAGGGCCCTGTAACACAACCACTACAAGTTATACAATTGTAAAAATATTTTCTACACTTGTAATTTTTCCGTAACAGAACAATCTTGTAATTAACCTGTGCGGCTCTAGTAATTACGGAAGATTTTTTACGTATGTAGACGTATTCTGTAACACAACTTCAGCACTTGTATATTTGTGTTAAAGTATTTCCCACAATTGTAAATAATGTTCTACCCATTTATATTAGTGGGTAAATTCGGTAAACGCAGTATTTTAATATCAACTTTCTCACTGTGAACATTAGTTTTCATTCTCGGTATGTGGTCAAGTGACTCGTAAAGTGACAATGAAGGTGCCCCCACAGGGAATACCGATTCAACATAAGAACAGACTTTAATTTTCTTAGCGATGGCGAGTTCAAGGAAAGGTTCCGTCTTAGCAGACAGCAATGTCAAAGTCTTGTTCGGGATATTGGAGCCGCGCTAAATAATAATACAATTCGGTGGTATGGATTGACTCCACAGCAGAAGATATTAATTGCTCTACATTGGCTAGGAAATGGAGGTCAGTATCATGGGGTTTGTGATATGCATGGAGTGTCAAAAATGACTGTGTGCCGATGCGTACATGACACTGTTAATGCGGTAAATGATATAAAATTTGACGAAATCGTGTGATGGCCACATAATACATTGGATATTATTCAAAGATTTCATGGCATCGCCGGTTTTCCCGAATTATGTGGTGCTGTCGATGGAACACTGATAAATATAGATGCCCCGACTATAGACGAGCCAGCCTTTGTAGATCGCCATGGTAAACATTCAATTAATTGCATGGCTGTTTGTGGTCCTGACCTAAAATTTTATTATGTTAGTGCTAACTGGCCCGGTAGCGTTCATGACGCAAGAGTACTTCGTAACAGTAATTTATTTCGAAGAATGGAAAATGGTTGGAGACCCCATCCTAATTCGGTGATTCTGGGAGACTCAGCTTATCCGCTAAAACAATGGTTGATTCCACCAACATATGAAAATCCACTAAATCAAGCCCAACAGGATTTCAACAGAGCTCACAAACGAACAGGAAGAGTAATAGAAAATGCGTTTGGGATTTTAAAAGAAAAATTTCTTTGTTTGAACTCCTACGCGTGAGCCCTGTTTTTGCTGCAAATGTTTTCAGATGCTGTGCCACTTTATGCAACATTTCAAAAGGTGATGGGGACGCGGATGATTTCATGGTAGACGATGTTGAAGAGTTATCAGACAATGAAGAAAATTATGAACATCTCGATGACAATCCACCTGTTGGAGCGCAAGCTAGATTAGGCGAACTGATTAATTATTTTAACAGAAACAACAGACGCTAGTAGTGAAATATGTATATAGGGTGCTCTAAAATTTATTAAAAACGTGTTTCATTTCTATACTAAAGTTCAAAAATATACATATCTACAAAATAAAGACGAAAATATTTATTTCATTTATTAACAACTTTTATTAACGAAGGATTTAAACTATATCTAAGCTATAGGTACTAGATAAATTATTATAAAGATAAATAGGTCTTGCCGTTTTCTGATTGGAAGTTATTTTGGAACTGCGAGGTAAATTCAGAAAACGGTAACCCGAGGTCCTTTTCTAATTTTAATATTTCCAGCTTGGTTTTATAGTTTTGTATTTTATATGTTCAATTTGTAGTTTTAGCTTTTCATTTTTATCGTCACTTTCACCCGTGCTTGCGACAACTTTTCTCTTTCCTACAATTGAAAAGTGGAAATTAGAAATGGATAGATGGATGGATTGGAAATGGATTTGTTATAAAATTTTGCATTTTGCTGTACTTTTTATTTCAAAAGACACATAAAACCCATATACTAGTCTATACGAGTTGATAATAACGAATGACTTACTGGCTTTCCTTGAAGTAGATGGTCCACATGTCCGCTTGGGTGGACAGTCTCATTCGGTACAGGCGTTTCTGTTGACTGAGTCTGGGCTACCTCGAACGACTCAGAGACTCCAAGTCCACAAATAATTGGAGATTCCTTTCCAACAATATCCAAAATCATCTTATCTATTTTCGTTAACATGCCTTTCCCACCAGTCCCTGTTTTTTTCGCGTTGTCTATTTTAAGCTAAATAGCGAAATAGTATATTATGTCATTGTGTATATTTTATCTATAATGGGTTTAGTACCTAATGTCAAAATTACTTGTAAATAAATTATGTTGATTGCTCAATAACGAAAGACTCACCATTGCAGATTCAGCCATCTGCCGAATTTCTTCAAATTCTGCCAGACAGTATCTCTTACGTAGGTCCAATCCTTCTCTACTGAAACTAAGCATATACTTTGGGCTACTTGGGCTATTTCCTTCCATTTCTCGACTTTGTCTTGCTTTTTAGGTCTATCTGAGAAAGCAGCAAATAGAATTTCCTTGTTTTCTTTAATTTTTGTCAAAAACTGCATTTTTCTTTCGAAAATAATTTGTTTAGACGACATTTTTACTAACCGAAATCAGCCTTCTCACCGTATCGCTTATACGAACGAACAAACTAACAAACAACCCATAACTTTTAATCCTAAACAGCTTAAACTCGTTTTAAGAAGTCTGTTATACATATGTACGCGTAGTCCTACAATTGTAAAAAAATTACAATTGTAGTTGCTTCTGATGTGCTACTGAATTCATCACGACTTGTAGGTACGGTAAATTAATTGTAACTTGTAAACTTGTAACAATTGTAGTGTTTGTGTTATAGGGCCCAGAAGGTAGAAAGACTGAGAAGACAGAGATTTAAAGTAGCTTGAACTAGATTATGATCAGATAAGGAGTATATGATCAGATTATAGGTTGAGACTTTACATATTCTATGCTGCTACTAGTTACAATACAAAATATGCTCATTTATTAGATCCGAAGACAGGAAATGGAAACAGTTATTCATTAAAGCAGTTGTAAACTATGAATTGTCTTTGCTATCTTTGTGTATACTTAATTTTACCTTATATACACTCACTTTGCTTCTTAGAAGGTAACTCCACTCGCTTCTTACTAAATACTAACAATGGTGCTTATACTCTAATTACAATGGGTTAATTACTTTAACCTATTGTATCAACACACGATGACCGAACTCATAACTAGCGACAATAATAAAGGTAGTTTTAACTGGGTTTAGAGTATCAGGGTATAGGGTATAGGAGGCCACCAAAGGTGTAAAGAGAGAGAGAGAGATAGAGACAGAAAGAGAAAAACCCGTCTTGGGTATTGGGGGTAATAGGGATAATAGGCAAAACCGTGAGCAACTTCTCACTCCGATGGCGACTACACCTAGCGACTCGACTGTGACAGTAATTCAACTCGACTGTATACTGCAACTCTTGGACCAGTATTTGGCCATCAAGAGTCTGGAGAGAGAGAGAGACCCATATTAGGGTTTAAAGAGTAAAGGGAATACGGGTAACTCGTAAACAACTTCTCACTTCTATCGCGACTGCGACTCGCGACTCGACTCACACACTGCAACTCAGGGACAGTGGCCTAACCTGACTTCTACAGCCACTGTGATCGACTGTATATCTAAACTTTGACCGTGCGACCTTTTTACCAGCTTGCTTTACTTAGTGGATGTAAAGATGTTCAATAAGTGCATCTTTCATCAATAAGGGATATAAACACGGGCTTAAGACCTAAGAGCCTGACAGTTTCATAGCAATTTATGGGTTATATTTGTTTTCTTTAAAAGTTTGAAACGTTTAAAAGTAACCACTTCAAATTGATTATTTTCTGACCTGTGGGAACTTTCTAGGGTTCAATGATGTCCTTAAAATTATGACTATAAATCAATTAAAAATAAATACATCTCGATGACAGAAAAAGGATGTTGTTGGGTTGTTTCCCAACAGAGATATTTTTGATAAAGAAACTTATCAGCTTTAATATGAAACTAAATCGATTATAATGTTTTTAAAATGTTTATAATTTTTATAAAATCATCCCTTGATAAAATCAAGATTTTTGCAAATTATTTAAACACTACATGTACATTGCGTTTACACTTTCAGCTCATAAAATACAGAATTTATAGATCAAGAAAAAGCATAATTTCAACCGTTAATTTTAAATGTCCAATTTACAAGCTAAACTACAATAATTTCACCAAAAAACATAAATTTTTCGTTTGTTTAAACCTCTTAGAATCTGACAGCCATTAAAATCAATTAAACGTTTTAATCACTTAACATGTACAATAAAATCTAAATTTACGCTTTTATAACTAAATTACGTCTAATTAGTTGAATTAAAAAAACTAAACCGCGTATACATCGCATCGGTTACATTGTTATTCAATTTAAAAAGGAAACGATCATGATTGCTTCTTATCTTTATGGTAACGCAATAAATTACAACTTTTTTTTTTAATTAATTTAAGGATGGTGGCATGGTAGGGACCCCAGTGACCCTAAGGGTGGACCCCAAGGGGTTTTACTTGTACTGGGTGGACCAGAACCACGAAATGGACCTGATCGATATCGCCCATATTAAGGATACCAGGACTGGACGGTACGCTAAAATACCCAAGGTAAGAACTTCAAGGACGTTCCAGGGATGTCCCAGGAATGTTCTATTTACAGTAGGTCTATAATATCGTTGAAGTGTTTTGTGTTGTTAGGTTATTTGTTTCTTGGCAATGTTGCATATTATATAAATAAATGCCCAGTTGATTACCAGTGGTATAGGTTTTTTATTATGGCCAGGAAATTTTGTTATATTATGTAAAAAAAAAATGCAAAAATTGAATATTGCACCCCGAAGATTTTTTTACATTTTTATCAATGGTGTCCGTACGCGATTTTTAATTGAATAATCCTTAACAAAAATTTTAAGTCACTGATTTTCCTAAAAATTATTTTTAAGATCCTTATACAGCTTGAAGCAAATTTCATTCCCTGCCTTTTTTTGGTACGATAGAAGGTTTTGGAGTAAAAATATTTAATTTATTTAATCAATACACGGGATCAACCCCATTATAAAAATATATATATATTTCTGAAAAAGAAATAAAAGCTTGACTACCTAACCACAAATTCAATGTATTTCAAATTATTAATCATAAACCAAATTTATATCAAAAAAACAAAATCCTATAAACCCTTAATAAGATTCCTAAAATGCACTAGGGAAATTCCAAAAACTTCAATTCCAGTAGAGTTTACTTGCCTCAAGGTTCTTTCGACAGGCGAGTGCATAGTATAGTTGGTACGTACGATGATGAGGTAAAGAAAACAATCGATTTACCCTCAGATTACGGTGTGGAATATAAATAAAATTTTATTAAGAAGTTCGGCACAAATCACAAGGCCATTCAAAAGTTTATAAATAAACATTAAATCATTCTCAGTGCGTCTCTTAAGTAAACTTTGCATATTCAGCAAGTTCATTTCTTCATCATAACAATGGTCATTAGGAACTGGAATGTGAAGTTTATAAAGGCGGAATCGTAGAAATTTATTTTGAACTCTCTCCAGTGCCATACAATTATTCATGTAAAGAGGGATGTAAAGAGGATTGATTCATACTCCAACAAAGAGACAACAAGTGATATGTACAACCTTTTGCAAGTATTAACCGACCGGTCCTTACAATTGCGCAGGACAAAACCAAGGGTCTTAGATACTTTAGTTATAATAGTATTCACATGGGTATTAAAATTCAATTGTTCATCAAAAAAGATACCAAGGTCCTTTACTACTTCAGTGTACCTAAAATTAACATTATCGATAGTATAGGAGGAAATTACCTGTTTGTTTCTTTTGTAGAAACTAATGTAACTGCATTTACCCACATTCAAAGCCAAACTATTACCAACACACCCTTCACACAATCTATTCAGATCATCTTGCAAGAGAACCATGTCTTGTTCTGAACTGATCACCCTATAAAACTTTAAATCATCGGCAAATAACAAAAAATTACTATTTTCAAAGCAAGCCAAAATATCATTCATGAAAATATTGAACAACAGGGGAGAACAATAAAAGCATTCATTCCTCCAGGTTCTATGCCAGTTTATATGGAACTAAAATTTTTTTGCAGAAGATCCGAACTACCTAAAGAAAAATATCATTGGAGATGACATGAATCTGCAAGATACAATGACCCCGAGACAGACTGATATTTGAATGATTTTGATGACATCGATAAATTGAAATTTTGCCATCTTCAGCTCTATTCAAAGGCCTGAATCCTTTTTAAAAGAAAGAAAAATAAAAAGTTAGGTGTCTTTAGGATCAAAATGTGAAAGATCTTACATAAGCCTAATTATGGACTACTGGAACCTCACTAAAAATGTCCAGAGATCAAAGGAATTAAGGAGAAGTAAAGTATCCTTGTCAAAGCTGTAAATAGATGCTAAGGTACTAAAATGAACCAGAAGTTCCTATAAGTATTCTGGTGAATAGCCTCAAACAGAGCTAAACAGACCAAAGAAATTGGAAATGGCAAATCATCTTGATTTTACATCTTGGACTAGGTTTTAAGAGCTTGAGGTCGTCTTATTCTTCTATGAATCAATCTAAGAAACTCTGGGTTCGCTCTTAAAAGACGATGGATTAGTTAATCGATTCAGTCAATTGGAATTACAGAGTCAGAAGTTCATTTAAGAATTTTGATGGATTTCTGGAGTCTCAGCAAGATTTACTAGAGGCCAAAGAATTTAAAAGCGCTAATGAGTCATCTTGGTTTCACGTCTGGGACTGGGTGAAAAAAATGTTCATGTTTTTTGCTTCTCCCATGCTTCTCTGAGGAAAATTAAAATTTCCTTGCATAACACATGGTTTTTATTTATGACTCGAAAACTTGCTGATCTATTTGCATCGTACAAAAGAAAATCATAGAAAGAAATCAAATTTGCTCAGGATATGAGGATCTTAAAAACAATTTTTATTTTTAGAAAAGTTATTGCGATGTTGCCTAAAATTTCTTGGAATTACCTTTTTTTTCATTATAATGATAGTTGTGTTACGTTTAATTTAATTAAAAAAAAGAAAAAATGTGACAATATGTAAAAAAATTAAGTAATTTTTAAATATAAAATAAATAAGTCTTTATTTGGTATCAAATGCACTTTACACTACATTTGCCCAAAACGACGAAGATTAGCTAAAGCTACTTTTATCTCTTAACCTTAATAATAATTACAAATGCTTTGGCATGCAGTAGTAATATACAGTTCGACAAAGAACAAAGTTTTATAGTTACTTTTAAAACGAAATATTGAAATTAAATGATGAAATTGAAGAAAAAAAGTCGATTATAAATTGTTGCGGCATTGTAAGTATAACTACTATATATATACTATTAGAAAAGAGTTGTGTTATGGTGTAACAATGTCAATGAGTTTTATGTCTTGTATCTCTATCATAAATTGCAGTTGTTGGAATTAATTTCTATAACAGATATTAAGTTTTTGGTCTCGGTAATGTATGCACCAAAAAGCAATTCTCGGTTAAATTCTTGAAAATATCAATGTTGCGCCAAATATGCCTTAGTAAAATGTCGCTCAAAATTAGGATACACGGTATTAAAATTTAATTTTTAAACCTGTTTTCTCTATAGCTTAAGTTATTTTTGAGATACCGACATAAAAACGGAGAATCGGAGTTTTTTGGGGATGAGAAATATGATTTTATTCTATTTTTAAACGCAAAGTGTAGAGTGCGCTAGTTATACACAGTTTAAGTAACTGATAAAATTGATTTATGAGAGAAAAATTTATAGCACATTTATTTCGGTTAAACAATCCGTTTTCGAAAAATTTGCACTTAAACGTTCTCTTGCAGAGTCAATTATTACCTGTGCAATACGTTATTGAACCTTCAACCTTGTTGACAATTTTAAACTAAACCCTTCATAGTGCGTATGATCTCCTCTTGCCCTAATAAAGTCCAGTTCAGAGATCTATTAGAATCTTTGATGTGTCGCAGATGCCGCACTAACTAATCCACTAACTAATCATTTTAAATATACGTACAACCCCATGTTTTATACTATTTTTTATTTTTCTTTCGAAAATGTCAATTTTTAGAAAGAAAATAATATCACAAGAAAATAATATTAAAAAATTGACCGCGGACTAAAATCCAAGCATCTTACAAAATATTTTAAACACTTTCAGCACTCACAGACTTGTCACCTCTTTTTAGCCAGTCTATTAAACAAAGATAAAACATCTGCGTTCTGGCGATTCCTACTTTAGGCTGTGCAAGTGATTGTATATCTCTCTCTATCCCCCTGATTTTGAGAACTACGGGGCCGTACCCAAATAAATTTTTGGGCTGTTTTTGTATTACTTTCGACTTGTTTTTAAAGAGATCTTTAAGGATAATAATTATAACATATAAGGATATAACATCTCTCATAAGATTAGGCATAAATATAACCAAGTTTGCTATTGTTTGTTGTGGGATATTAATCCACTCTTCTTCTACTATTACAATACGCTCTGAGATTGTGTTTGGGGTATGAAGTGTGCTCGAATTCTTCGTTTTAGCTCATCCCATAAATGTTCGAGCGGATTTAGGACAGTATGTTGGGCACTCAATAACCCGAAAATCGACTTCTACAGTAGGGGGTGGACCGAAAAAACTTTTTTTTTTAATTGTAAAAAGCGCTATAGCAAAAAGGGTGCATTTTTTTCTAAAAAAAATAATAAACAAAAAATTTACGACAAAAAAAAATCCAGCCGGGCCCAGGGGCACTTCAAGGGGCGTTTTAATATTATTTTTTTAAAGGGCGCTACCGAAAAATACATTTGATTTAACCTCCTTATAACCCAAAAAAATATTATAAAAAAATAATAATTTTTAGCCGAGCCCATGACCAATTTTCTAAGCTGAGAATATCGGTCCGCCCTCGTATATGATCTGATTATTATTTTAAGGTCGTTGAGCTACACGCAGTATCTATTGTAGGCCTCTACTTTGATGAGCGAAAGGATCAAACGCTTTCTATGGTGAATAACAAAAAAATTATTCAACAAGAAGAACACATTTTAATTATAAAAGAACCTGGTAATATATATTTCGCACATATATCTACAAAAGGAGCTTCTACTGCAGTAAATATTAAAAATGAACTTTTAAAATGTTTAGAGAATTATCAGACGGATATAAGTTTTTTGTCTGTAATCGCTTGCAATGGAACGAATGTAAATACAGGATGGAAGGGAGGCATTATTCGTCTTATGGGAACTCATATCGGAAGACCCCTTCAGTGGAGTATATGTCTTCTCCATACCAATGAATTGCCTTTACGTCATCTTCTTCAAAATTTAGATGGCGAGACCAAGAGACCTTACAGTTTTTCAGGGCCAGTGGGTTTGCTACTAAAAGACTGCCAACAAATGCCATTAAAGAAATTTAAAATTATAGACACAGAGCTTCCAGAACTAACTAACTAGATATTCTAAGCACTGACCAACAATATTTGTCTAATATTTGTTTTGCTATTAAAAATAAACACTGTCCGGAAAGTCTGGCAAATAAAGATATAAATAAGAGAAATATATGGGTGGGAGGATCCCCAATTGGGAGGAACTCCAGGTGCAGATACCTCCGCGTGGTGGGTTTTGGGTTGATTAGTATAGTTTTATATTTAAAATTATACTAATCAAGCAAAAGGCTACACAAATCATACAAATATGTTGATTTATGGTATATATTTGATTTTTTTAAAAATGTCTTTGTTCATGGGGTGGGTTAAAATGCTTACTATTATCTTTAATTTTTTTCTGGAAATATAACAGATTAATTAAAAAAGATTTTAAGGTAGCGCCCCTAATTTTTTTGACGAAAAAAATTTGACCCCTAAAATAGCCCTCGGGCCCGGTTAATTTTTTTTTTAATTCAAAAAATTTCCCTGCCTGTATGATAACCATAGGCACCTTTTCCAAACTAGCGTCTTTAATTTTTTGCGACTTTTAAAAAATCGGCTTTTTTCGGCCCATTCTCTACAGTGTAATCTCGTCTGATTCTCGTTAAGTTAAAATCAAAATTATACAGTGGATCGATTTATGCACGCAATTTAATATATCACGTTTTGTTTTTGGTTGGCAGTAATATAGTTTGGTTCCACTTTTTTACTATAAATTTCTCAAAAAAATTAGTTTTTACATTAAATTAATTTTTTGTTTAATTTTTGTTGTACGCGACGAGACTAAGTTATGCGAGTTCAAATGACACAAATTAAAATTAAAATGGTTCTTTATGTTATAACGGCAACGTGGGTTAAATGATCGCAGTCAATCTTTCACAAAAATAATTTAAATAATTATTGTATTTTTATGGTTTTATTATGTTTTTCTGTTAATTATGTCACTGGACAGAATTGTTTCCTGTTAATTTGTCCTAAAAGTCTCTTTTCTGAACTATTTTTAGGTCTTAATGTCGCTCATAAAAAAATGTTAATAAATATAAAAATCTTAATTTAATCGAAAAAAAAAAGAAAAAACTGTTCCTATCCTCTACTGAACTAGATTCTATGGATTGTAAGTTTTAGTAGCAATGTCTAGTTCTAGTAGAATTAATTCTCGAATATGTATTCGATACGCACGAATTTCAATCGAAATGTGACGTTGCCAAATTTCCAGAAAAGTCTATTTTTCCTTAAGAATTTACTATTACGTTTTATTTGGTTACCAGTACGCCACTGAGACTTTTCATCGTTACACTATACATATCCTGAAATAAAAAGGTAACTACAGGAAACATTCATAATTGCACGCCATTAGACTAATAAGATAATACTAATTTGGCCTAAACTTTGTTCTAATTTATCTTTAGGCGATACTGGCAGCGTTGCCCCCATGATTCCTCTTAAGCTTTCATAAAATTAGTTGGTTGACGAATATTGAATTCGAACGGAAAATTAGCGTTAAATCTAGCAACGTTGCCTGCCCAAAAATTCTTAGAAGATCCGTTACACAATTAATTCTAGAATACTCAATACTTTTGCATTAAAATTGTTAAAATGTTATTATGTTTAATTTGGTTATAGGTGGCATGGAGTCATCATCTTTATGTGCTCTATAAATCCAAAAGTAAGTGGAAATTTATAAAAACAGACAATTTTCATTACATCGTAATCGAATCGTCGCTTTTACACTCGCTGTCAAAGTTTCATTATTCCTGAATAATGGACACTAAACGGTGAAATACACATAAAATCGTAGTGCAATGTTGCCAACCTGTTCAAAATTTTTAGAAAATTCTATTTCAAAAAACAAAAATATCTGGTTAAGTCATAAAGGCAAGGTCGCTCATGTGGATCGCTGACAATATGTCGAAAGTTAATTCGATATGTACGAAAAATCAATCGTAGTGCGACGATGGTAACGTTCCTGCAATTCCCGAAAAGTTCTTTAATTTTTTTTTGTTGTATACCACTGCATATGGATTAAGATAACACTGAAGTCAAAAACAAATTACGTTACGACAAGTTACGTCTTAATGGCAATGTCGCTCGTATGAATCAATATGAATCTATCTTCCTTTCTTCTTGCCTCCACCTAGGACGGTCGACTTTTGGACTGTGCAACTAAGCCAATATATCAATGTACAATACATTTCGCATACAGACTACAGTCTGTAATACAGAGGAGGTTTTCTTTCTTTTCTTTTTGCTTTCTCCTTATGGCTTGTTTTTTTAAGGTTTCTCTTTACGGAATCTTTTGGAATCTTATCCTGGAACCTTCAGACAGCTTTGGAATGATGTTAAGTGTATTATGTATTGAATGTTACGGGAATTACAGATATATGTCAAGTAATGTGCAGATGCATTAAAGCTTTTATGGTTGAATTTTATGGCAGGCTTGGATATTGGAATAGAAGTGTAACCTGTGTTTAGATTGTCAAGCAGGTTATTTATTTAAATAATATGATTTCGGCATTCGAAGAAGATGTGCTGTATTGTTCCTACCTTTACTTCTTTCTTACTATCTTCCTACCGCAGGAGCACAGGTTGTGGTCTTTTACTCAGATTTTATTTTTGAGGGTCTAGAGCAATGATTTGATGTCATCCTATCTATCCCATATGGTATCATATATTTTGGGAAGAATATGTCTTAGCGCAATGGAAGAATCTATGGCTTGAATGTTTATACCGCTTGCTTCATTGGCTAGGTGGTCTGCCTGCTCGTGTCCATAGATCCCAATATGCTGGGATGTAGGTTAATTTTATTTGAGGGTTGTTTACCAATCTTTGTCAAATAAATAAAATATGAATATTTAAATCCTCGCTATTCCCTAGAATTACCCTTCTTGAGATTTTGTAGAAAGCACTTTTTCAGTATGCGAAGATTATAGCCAGTCCTATAATAGATCTAGTTTCATTGTTATGTGGCCAGTATAGGTTGATAATGGCTGGGGCCCTTGGGTTTTCGTACGAGAGTGCTTTGCTTACTACATTCGATGAAAGCTATATTCTTCCGAGTCTTTTTCGACAGGCATTTCTGATGCCTTACTGAGGAAGATATTTGTAGGGGGTGGCCATAATGCCTAGTGCAGTCCTTAGAGCATGGAACTGGGTGCGATAATCCACTGTGCCACAATCCAAGCCTTTTTACTATGACCTTGTATAATTAGTATGGTTTTTGGGTCTCTTCCCCACCAGATTTTGACCAGGGGCTCCTCTATGGGCTGTTTCCATGTTAAGTATTTTTCTGGAATTACTCGGAGATATTTGATCAAGTTCTTCGATAGATTTGTTCGCCTGAACTACTGGAGTGAAGAGACTGTTCCTAGTGCCCCTGGTGAACATTGCTGATGATTTACGTTAGTCGAGAGCTATGTTGATTTTTTTGATCATGACTTCTGGATTTCTCCATGTTCACAATCTTAATCATAATATTAATTTTAGAATATCGTCGCGCGAATCAACAAAAATCAATCAAGCCATACGATATGTCTCAAATTTTCTGAAAGTTCCAATTACTTTTACGGTATAATAATATTACTATTATATTTAATTAAGTTACGAATTTTGTGGAATTTTCATCGTTACAAAAAAAAAACTCAAAATCCGAAAAATGTATGATACGCCACGTCGCGTCGCCCTATAAATGCAAACTGTACTCTATAAATTAAAAAGTTGAAATTTATAAAAATAGATAATGTTAGGTCATAATGTCAATATTTTAAAATTTTCATTCTAGAATATTTGCATGCAATATAAATGAAGTAAGTCAACATGTTGCCAAGCTGCCCAACATTTCCAAAAAAATCTATATTCTACACGGTTGATTTGGTTAATTGTAACGTAGACTTTATATTTGCTTGTGTCACAATGGTAACAATGAATGGCAATAGAATATGTATGATAAAAATAAAAATTCTAGAGCAACGTTGCCAACACGCGGAAAATATCCGGTTACCTTGGCGTTATATTGATGTGATGACGTTTTGTTACAGGAGGCAAAGTTACGTCAGATCGTTACGATGGGTTCGCAAGACACACTGGAAGAAAAAACCGTGACGGTCGCTGTCGGACACGATTTCGTCAATATCAATTTTTACAATTTCTGCTGCACAAAACGGGAAATCGCACAACACTGGACCGAGGAACTGATGAAACTTGCGTACAATTTGACCCAGATCAACGGCACGCCGCAGATGTACTTGAGGAAAGCTTATACGAAATTGTGCTTACAAACTGATAAGAGTGGGAAGATACCTGTGAAAAAGTAAGTCTGGGAAGAAAATATTCTTATCGCATAGCAGATAAATTTAATTTGCGAGTGGCTATACCAAATACACTATTTTTTGACGTATAACTTAACAGTTCCAATGGTGAATAAATATTGGGAGCCATATTAATTTCAAAAGATTATGGCACACTCAAGTCTAGGAAAAAATTGTTTTTTTTTTAATCAGTGGCGACTCGTGGGTTATGCGATGAGGTCGGCAGCGGCAGGCATTTAAAAAAAAAATCGAAAAGTCTAAAAAAAATATGTACCAACAATCATCATAGGAGATTTACGTTTTTTGTTGGTTTTTTTTTAATTTTTTTTGGATTTTATTTTTTATATTTTTTTCTTATTTATACTTATTACTTAAACATGCTTGTAAATAAACTCAAGCCTGAGTTGCTTAGAGGTCGCAAAATGGTTTATTACGTCATCGTAAAACTCTTTACTTTTTTGAAGTGATTTAAAAAGTTTTTTTTCTATTGATAATTGAGATAAATTTGACATTTTTTCCTGATTCATTGTACTTCTGCAGTAAGTTTTTACCCTTTTAAGGCAAGAAAAATCTCGTTCGTTTGAAGCAGAGGTGGGTGGCAGTGACAGAATTAATGACAATAGCTTATTAATTTCCGGAACTGTTTTTTGTAAAGAATTTGAAGTTATAAAATGGTACATATTGGATAATTTTTAAATAATTTATTCAACAAAACTTTGGAAAATCTTTTGAAAAGGTTTGAAATTTTGTTTCATCAAAAAGATCAAAAATTCTTAAATCCTCAAAATTAGTAAAACGAGTCTCGATCTGCATAATCACAGTATCTAAAATTTCGGAATTAATGCGTTTTTCGGGATCCCTGTCTTCATCATCATTCTACCTGCGTCGTTTTTTAGGAGGTTGAAATACAAACGGAGTCCAAAACTGCACTTTGTATGAATTCAAAATTATTATCTTCTTTTCGATATTCTCTCAGATTCTGAACAAGTTTTAAAATTCTATTTTTTGAATAAATAATTTCAGTCGACTGGTTTTGGACAATTGTGAATATTAGGTCTATCTGGGTAAACACTTTTTTAAAAATACTTAAAAAAGCATTAAAAGTGTAATAATTCAATAACCTTTTTAGGCCAATTGCTTCGCGGATGGATTGATATGTATGTCATCATTTTCGAAATCGTCACCCTCAATAATTAAGTCAAAAACTTCTAATAGCTGCTCCAGTAAATCTGCTACAGAAAAAACTAATCGAGATTTAAAGTTCCATCGGGTTTGAGAAACTCTTGCAATCTTTCTCGAGGCAACTTGGTCTAAAACATTAGTGCGTTTGGGCGATGTTGAGAAAAAAGAGGAAAATCCGAATAAATTGGCAAAAAAAATACGACATTCTTTAATTTTTTTATAAGTATCTTGAAGATCTAAATTCATTCGGTGGGCATGACAAGGAGTAAATAACGCTTGTGGTGCAATAGTTTTAATTTTAAAACAACCGTTTGATTCGCCTGACATTACTGCAGCACCATCATAAGTTTTTCCTACTAATTTATTTTTTAGATCGAAATTTTTAAATCTGTCCTTAATAATAGTGAGAATATATTCTGCCTTGTGACTCTTGCTAACATCGGTAAAACTTAAAAACCTTTCATACATTTCACGGCGTAACTCGCACAACAATTGATAATTGTGAATGGCAAGATATGTCGGTGATTTCATCTACCTCTAAGGAAAAAAAAATGGCTTCATTAATCTCGGATTCTATAACGTTATTCAAAACATGACTTATGGACTCTATTAATTCATTTTGAACAGTTTTAGATACGCCACTTAAAGTTTTTGAATACGATAATAAATTGGATAGTTCTAAATCTTATTTTTTGAACAATTTAATTAGCTCCCTGTAGTTTTCTTGATTTAACGACTTTTCCGATTCATCGTGCCGTCTAAACGATAATTCTTGACAACTTAAAAAAAATACGATATCCATTAAGCGACGTAAAACTGCATGATTATTTTTTATGATCTTATTGTTTCTAATAGCATTTTCCCGCTGAGCATTGTCTAATGACATGAATGTTTTGTTTTCCGAATAAATCAAATTTTATTTGACAATATGTATGGTTTTTAGAAACGTCATGTTTTTGTAGCGCCCTGAATAACTCTTTTAAATTATCGTACCCAGATTCACACCAAGGATTTTGATTTTTATGCTTTACGCCTTAATTAGTTGAAAATAAAATGCAAGGCCAACAAAAAAGCTTATTTTTGACTTCGCTACCGGTTAGTCAACTGTACTTAATGTACCAATTTTCCGAGAACGATCTGTTACTTCCCTTTCTCCCTAGACTGATATTATTAATTAGCCGGGAAATTTTAGGTAATGGCCGCCCATTATTTTTTAATTTAATTAGGTCCTCATAATTCAAAGATGAAAAGCCATGTTGTAAAATGTAATTAACAATATCGCCGATATTTTTAATTACATTTAATTCCGATATTATATCTGTCTTTACTTACAGTTTCTTTTCCCGTCAATGTCTGTTCAAATGTCTTAATGAAATCCTTAAAATTGAAGACATTTGACAACATATGCGGGTTCCTCTTGGAACTTGCAAAACTTAGGATATTTACTGTTAATATAATTAGAAAAGTACATATAATTTGATATTAACAAAAAAAATAGGTTTGGCGACACTGCAGGTCCGCCTCGATGTTTGTAACACTAACGTTAAGTTTGTAACGCGAACCATATCGTAGAACAGGACTTAACACTGTCCTCGGACAGTGTAGAGGTCATGTTACAATCCTTAGAGGCAAGAACTAGGACACAGTATAATAATAGTGCCGTAAAATGCTGGTTGGTATTTTGTAATAAGAATACTATTTCACCATTTGCGGGTACAATCCCTCAGACCATAGTCTTTTTTCAAGGGCAATTGAACACCAGGCCTATAAAATACAGAAGTCTTCTTCGGGAAACAAGTTGACAAACAAACTTGTTCCATTACTAGCTGTATGCACAGGAGATAGGCCACAAACACTCTCTTCAATTAAGGTATAGAATATTGGTTTTCTAGAGAGTGGTATTCAGATTTTTATAACCGATATTTTAAAGACCACTAAGCCAGGTTCATTCCAACCCTTACTTATTACTTTAAGTTCACCATAAAAGAAGGCTTCAAGTCAAATTATACGTCGATGGCTAAAAGGAGTTGTGTGTAAAGCGGGTGTCAATACGAGTAAATATTCTGGTTACTCATTTAAACACGCGGCGGTGTCAATAGCTTTTAGGCAGGGAGTAGCCCTAAGTCTCATTAAAGATAGTGCAGGGTGGTCATTTGCATTTTTTCAAGAAATGCATTTTGCTAATGCTATTCTATACATTGCCGACTAAGTGATGCATCAGTTTTTATTAAATATTTGCGCATTTTTACCTTTTCTTAATATTTAATTTTTGGATAAAATGTTTAGGAATGTAATAGGATTTTATAGCAGTATATTTTTTTTGTTTCTGTCAGAATGTCCAGGGTCAAAAAACAGGACCTTGTAAGTAACATTTTGGAAATTTTTTAGGAGAGCAATAAAACTGTTTGATTTTTGTAATAAACGACAAGTAATGATTTTTTTCATACATTTATTTATTTAGCAGGAACATAATATATAGAAAAAAATAATAATTTTCTTTTTTTTATAAAATAAACTACATTTACGAGCTACTGTGTCTAAATAATACAGATACGAGGAATTGCATTCTTTTAACACTGTGTATTTATTACAGAAAATAAAATAAGAGAATATTCCATCTGAGTGTGACCCTTTTCCAAAAAATTTTGCGTAATCGAAACATTATGCTTCTCTAATAAATAAAGAAGAGCTAATGCTCTGCGAGCACATTATTCCTATTTTGTGCCGTACAGCCATCAGAATAAATAATGATAGGTCTTTTGGCCTTTTGGGTTAAAAGTTGCTCCTGTAAGTAGTCTACTAAAAAGGAAGCATAAACAGATGCTTGCCCATCGACAATCGTTAAACCAATAACAAACGGCTTGGTTGTTGCCTAAATTATAAATCGTGAAATTATGGCAACACATTTCTGTTTATAGTACAACGTGCTAGCTGGTATTTGCGGAGATAGCTTCACAGCTTGCACATCCATGGTAATCATGTGAAACTCACCATTTATCGCCTTCTCCTTATCTATTTCCTTTTTACGTCTTGCTGATTTTTTTTCTCAATGTGTTCCTTATATTCTTCCGCTTCTATATTTTCGTTCTTATACTTAAAACAGACATCACATTGGTCCTTTCTAGGTCGGAATATTGAGATTTTCATTTCGTCGGCAAATTTAGTCATTGTAATAATTGACATTGGATTTTGCCCCTTTTCTTGGCATTGCCCCATGTAGACACGGTATAAATAAGACCATGACTGAAAAGACTGTTCCAAGTACATTCTGTTGGTATCTTTTCGACAGTAATGTGAAGGAAGCTTGTTTAAATTTTGAAGAAACTCGGTAAGAAAGTTTCTGTCGTTTTTAGAAATATCTTGTCGTTTTTCTCTCCTGCTTATATCGGTTTGGTTGCTACTAGCCATGCCATTTTCAGAATTCATCGCCCAGGATCGTACGGACCATTCTCCGAGATTAAGGGTATTCAAGTACATTTTCTTACAAACAGTAATGGATTGATTACCGATAATTAAAGAATAATTTAGTGTTTAGGATCTACGAGATGAATCGATTTGTTTCGACGGCCTCTTTTTATCGCATACTTTGACAGTATTTCCAACAAACACTTTTCGCTGCTCTAAAGTCATATCTTCCCAGAACTTCTTGAATAACTTTTCTCGATCCTGCTTTGAAATAAGAAAACATTTTTGTAGCATCCTTCACTTTTTTCTTTGTTTAAACACTTACACCTTTCTTTTATCTTCCTTTCCTGGCGATTTTTGTTTTGAAACGTATTTTTTTGATTTTTGTGCTTTGTGAATCCCATGTAGCTTTTGCCTATCAGCCTTAGTTTTTTATTAATAGCCCTTTTATTGTATCCTTTTCGCTTTCTATTTTCATGTTCACCTACAGGTTGTTCTTATAAATCGCTATCCTCTTCTGAAAGTTTCCCTTGCGGTCCTTCATTTGAATTGTCTTCGACCATACTTTCTTCAGATGGGTTATCGGGGTCCATAGTGGCGTCGTAATCAGGATCAGACAATGTGTTTTCTTCGGGTACGTCATCCGTAAATGAATCTGTAACGCTTTCACATAAAAACTGGCTTCCATAGAGTTTGTTTTAAGGATGGGATCTGATATCGTAGCTTCTTTGATTTCCAAATTTGCCATTTGATCGGGAGAGGTGCTGAGAATTCCTGGCTCTGAATACTACTATTTTCAAAGTGATATAAAATTTTAGCTATTTTAAACATCTTACCGGCCAAAAACACAAAGCACTTCCACGAACAACAACAGTAACTGTCGCTAACAAGGTTTAACTGACAAATACGAGGTCTTGTCTTGTCTTGTTGACTTGATGGCTCTGCTGCAAGGCAATTGCCAGCCCGATTTGTGTGAGATCCTACTTTATCTGGCTCTGGACCATGTAGGAGTCTCAGGATACTTTGCTGCACTGTAACTCTTTGATAAGGAAATACAACTTATGATTGGGCCTCTAGGCGTATTCTGTTTCTATCTAAGGCTGTAAAACAGGAGGAATATTAGTGATACAACAGAGGGAATATATGACCACACCAATGCACTAAAACAAGCAATCAAGGCAGGATTATAGGACAATTCAAGGTTATTGGAAAGTTGAGCTTTAGATTTTAATCTGGTTAATGTTTATGAATCGCATGATTATCTCTATTGTTTCATCGTCCGGAGCAGATAAAATGTCAGTCATAGACAATGGTGATACTCCTTTCTTTAATACAAAGATCTTATATAGGTCAAAATTAATAACGCGATTAATTGGGCACTCAAAGAAAATATGGTCCAAGTCGTCCCATAAACCACAATCACACAAAGGGTTATCTTTTATATTAATTCGATAAAGGTGGGAGTTAGTCAAGCAATGTCCTGTACGCATTCTAATAATTGTTGTGATATGTCTTCTGTCTTTATAGTTCAAGTTAGCAAACCATTTTTTGTTGGTAAATGTCGGTTGTACCCTAGCATATCTGCGATGATGGTTTAACACTAAAATTTTCCACTTGTCCCTAAATGTATTTATTATTTCCTGCTTTAAAATGTTGAATATATCCTGAATATCATAGAGCATTCTTCTAGGGATGTTTAAATCAGTTCCCACTTTGGCCAGAATATCTGCCTCATCATTGCCTGGTATATCTGAATGACCTGGGATCCAAGACAGTCTAATATCATAGCCATTGTTGTTAGTCATGGCAATTAATCTTTTAGTTTTAAGAACCCAATATTCAGAATTTGCTGTAAAAAAAGAGCCACTGAGCTTTGTAATTGCACCTTTTGAGTCTGAAAATATTATTGCTCTCTTGATTTGTTGCTTGATAGCGGTTTCTACAGCATCATGAATAGCAATTATTTCGGCCTTATAAATATTAAGGTTATCCGGCAAACGTGACGAGAATCTATAGTTCAAGGATGGGATAGATATGCCAAATCCCACCCTGTTGCCCTTTTTTGAAGCATCAGAATAAATAAATGTATAGCGGACTTTTAAGTTGTTGGTTTCGTCTATAAATTTATTTCCTGTCATGATATCTCCCTTTTTTAAGTTACATTTTATAATTTTTAGAGACCCACTTAGAATGTTTAAGGGGATTTCGTAACACGGAAATTTTTCTCCTCTATAGAGTAAGGTTATGTATGGTCTGTAGCTTTGAAATGCAGTCATTAGATATGGAGTTTTATTGTTATTCCAAAACTCAGGTCTATGTATTATTTTAGATCTAATATTAGTTATGATTTGAATAATAGGGTGATTTGTAATTGATAAAAATTTCGAAATTAGTTTGAAAGCCAGTAGTTTTCTCCTGTATTCTAGGTCTATCATAGATGCTTCCGCTAACAATGCCACTCTGGGCGTAGAGCGCATACATCCCATACATATGCGTAAGCCCTCGTAAAACACCACGTCCAATTCATTCAGAGCCATTCCTGCACATGGTTTAAAAAATATCGAACCGAAATCTAGATGAGATTCTACCAAAGCAAAAAAGGCAGTCAAGAGGGTGTTTGGGTCTGCACCCCACCATACTCTACACAATGCTCTTAGGACGTTCAGTGACTTTTCTGCTTTATTTTTAATTTTTAAGATGTGAGGTGGCCACTTTAGATTCTCTTGCAATACTATTCCCAAATATTTGACGTTTTGTTTAAAGGGGATAACTGAATTATTAATTTGTATGGGACGTGGGGTGACACTTTTTCTCCCTCTAGTGAACCAGATTGCTTCACACTTATTAATCGATAAGGATAGGTTGTTTTCCCGGAGATATAAATCTATGCGTTCCAGGGCAATGTTAATTTTATTAATCATTGTAGCTACGTTTTTGCCCTTGATTATTACTGTCAAGTCATCGGCATATCCTATTACAAATGCATCCCCCAGGTTTAAGTCAAAAATGTTTTTTATATAAATATTAAATAGGATGGTACTCAAAGGGGAGCCTTGTGGAAGACCCATAGTTGTCAGCACTGGACCCAAGAATGACCCATTATTGCTCCTACAATACAGAAGTCGGTGTGTAAAAAGTTTGTAGATTACATTACACATATGACTGGGCACTTCCATGTTTTGTAGAGTATTATACATTTTATAGATGTTTACATTATCATATGCTGCTTTTATGTCTAAAAAGACTGCTATAACTGATTCAGAGGAAAGAAATGCATCATTAATATAAGATGTGATAAATGCAATATTGTCATATATGCCCTTTCCCTTACGGAAACCTGTCTGTCTATTTGAAAATTTCAGATCATGTTCCAGTTGCCAATCCAGACGATTCTTGAGCATAATTTCTAAAACTTTAGCACCACATGATGACAATACAATTGGTCTATAATTGTCAGGGTCCATTGGGTTTTTATTTGGTTTTAAAATACTAACAACATTGAATTTTTTCCAGGATATCGGTATTTCCCCTCCCATTAGGATTTTATTGTAGATATTTAAGAGAATTTGTTTAGCTTTAAAGGGCAGAAATTTAAACATTTGATAGGATACATCATCCATACCTGGTGCAGATGATTTCTTTTTATTTAAGGCCAGGTTTAACTCATTTAAGGAAAAAAGCAAGAAATTGTCATCTCCATTGGCCGGAACCAGATTGAAACTGGGGTCTATATTTATAACTGACATATTGTCTAAAATGGATTGCTTAAAATTATCTGAAATTACGTGATTAAATCTACTTATTTTAGAGTTGTTATTAAATTTTTTAATTTTGTTCCAAACATATGTGATACTGGAATTCCTATTTAAAGTGCCACAAAAAAGTTTGAATTTTTCTTTTTTTTTTATGTTTTAGTTTTTTCCTAGTTATTGCAATTGTCTTTTTAGCCATAATATAGTTTTCTGTAGATGGGGCATTATTAAAATTTGTTATGGCATTTTTTCTTTCCCTAACCCAAGATGTACATTCATCATCCCACCATGGATTACCCCTCTTCATAGGTGTTCCAACCAATTTTATTGGAATTACTTGTTCAGAAACCTCAAAAATTATAGACATCAATTGGTCATAATCCAGATTATAATTAAGATCTGAGAGCTGTATTAAGAGTTTATCATGATAGGCTTCCCAATTTGCCCTTTTGAAGTTTCTGATATTATAAGGACTAGCAATATTATTATGTAAGTTAACATCACCGTTATCGTTAAGAATAACGCATACGGGAAAATGATCACTGTTACCACAGTCTTTAATAACATTCCATGTCGCTTGTGTAGCTAATTTTCCGCTTACCAAAGTTAAATCTACTGCACTTGGTGTTGCAAGGGCTAGTTGGAACAAAGTTGGTGAGCCATCATTCAAAATCACAAGTCCATTATCTTGAATAAAATCACTGATAATTCTACCACCTTTATTAGGTGTGGCTTTATCCCATAAGGGATGATGGGAGTTAAAATCCCCCATGATTATTATATTTTTAGCATTATAAGAAATCAATTTACTTAAAACTTCAATAGATATATTGTTATGTGAATTACAATAGAAGTTGACCACTTGTAAATTACCTATCTCTACTCTTATATATTGTGTGTTGTCTGATGAAAAAGTTTCGATTTCCTTAAAAATAAGATTTTTTTTTATACAGGTGACCACTCCCCCATAACCGTCATGTCTGTCCTGCCTGATTGTAACATATGTATTTAGATTGAAGGTGTCGTTAGTTTTTAGCCATGATTCATTTATTAAAACAATATCGGGACTTTCTTTATGCACAAGGCTATTTCAATTGTCCCTATTGGAATTTAAACTTCTCAGTTTCCAGCAGATAATTTTTAATTTATTTCTATTTAACATAAGGGTGTGAAGCAAGGTAGACTTTTAGGTTGAATCGGATTGAAAACTGGGATCAATATCCATGTCAAGGTTTTGGTTGTACAATATACTTTGGATTAATCTTTTATTATGTTCTGAGGTGTTTAAGATTGCATTAATAATATGCCTGACATCATCAGGGTAAGGAGGTTCTTGTAAATTATTAGTAAGTGTGAACTGCACTAGTACTAGGCAATGATGTATTTAAATTATTTTCTGAAATTTGTGGAAAAATGGGTGCTCTAGTTTCTTTTTGAGGTCTTGAATTGGGAAACATTAAATGTTCATTATGTGCTTTTTTGTCATAACCCTTATGGATTATGCGTTTTTTCCTATTGTTTTCAGTGACAACTTGTTGAAAAGATCTTTTTATAGGTGCTGTTTTTGCATGTTGTGTGCGTCTCTATGATGGTTGGATTGTATTTTCTGAAGGGTCTTGTCTGGTTATATTTTGTAAGCTTGGGAATTCTGTAGGACGATATACAAATTCATCTCTTGAGATGTAGTTTTTTTAATGATTTCGCTAGCATCATAAAAGGTAATATTTTCGAAAGCCATTAGTTCCTTAATATTTTTCTGTCTGGTGTACTCTGGACAGCTTTTGTCTGTTGACTGGTGTGGGTTTTTGCAATAGAAGCATTTAATTTCACAACAGGAGTGCTCCTCTTCATTGTTATTTTTTTCCTCTGCACATGTAAAACACCTCTCTTTGCCTTTGCAATTTGTACGAGTATGTCCATAGCGCAAACATCTAAAACACTGTGTGATTCCAGATAAACTAAAAATGGACCATTATCACTTTGAGGATAAAGAATTGGTTCTTTTTCAAGTTTGGTATTTGTAGAATCTTGAAGAATACCAGCATTACCTACAACATATTCCTCTGAACTTTTTACCTTAGGCAGGGGGGGCCGCCCCCCCCCCTGTATCGCTCATATTACTTTAACTGAAAGCAAGAATTTAAGACAAGCATGCACAAAATGAAAAAATTCTAGCCAAAAAGCAGATGATGTAAGCCAAAACAATGAAAAGCCAATACAACGTATAATAAGCTCAACTTACCGTTAAACAACGTACACACAAACAATAAGAGATTAGAGGGAAAGAGTTAAAAACACTGCCTCCAAAAATCAATGTAGCCTCTAACGCGAACGAAGCCCGAAAAAGACAAATACGAGGTAATGCTTTCAAAACTGATGCGAATGTAAATACGAGGTTATGATTTTTGCGATTTGCCGCTAAAATTAAAAACTGATTAATATCTAACTTGGTCAACAGATGCCACCATCTATTCTACGCATAATGGTATATTAAAACTAATTTAGCCAAAAATGTTAGTTGCGAGGTCATGCGTTTTGACCCTCGATGTGTTGATCTGTTATGTGGCTTTTCTATTAAGCTTTGTAATAATACACATCCCATATATGAATGTATGTATCCCATATACGAGTCTATGTAATGTATGAAAAATAAATAATGGTATAAAATAAAAGCAATTCTTAGACTTGCTTTAAACATCCACATAGTAAAAGTAATCTAGAGAATGAAGCACGAAAGCAATATAATTAGTGATCAAACAAACTTACCTGTGTGAAGTTCGATCGTACTTATATGCTAAGAACTTTGCTCGAAGAGCGTATGCCCTCTCACCTCTTCAAAAGTACGTCTTCTTCACAGAACATCTCCTTTTAGAAATGAAACTGAATGGAAAGAATGTGTCGAGTTGTTTTAAGTTGTCCGCTCGATCGAAAGATGGCACGGACGTCATCGATTTGCCGTATATTACAGAAGCTGTGTTTTATTCATTATCCGATAGATAGATGCTGTATGTTTTTGTACGGGTTTTCCCGATTTGCTTTCGGTTCTAGGTGCAGTTTTATTAATCCAATAAAACAAAAATATTTAAATATATATTTTTTTAATAGGATTAATAAAACTTCCTAAGGCATCGTAGATGTGATAATTCAAAAGCATTTTAATTAAATATTATATCTAGAAAAAACGCCAATATTCTTTTAGTCATAAAATTAATTATGTTCAGTACTACAAAAGAATAATAATTAGAAAATATGGCTACATCCATGTACATTTATGTTACATTTATACAGGTTCTGAAATATGCTACCTCGTCACACCTTTAATGAATCACCTGGTACAACCTAAGCCTCTCTGGCTCTCTAAGTGAGCGACGGTCTAACGATTGTGAGATAGAATGCATTCTGGGGCATAATCATTGCCATAGACAAAGTGTCTTGTTTGAATTATTTCACCAGTGATTTTTAAGCAAGGATTTTAAATATTAATTATCCATTGCTGTCTATATTTGCCATCTCTTGGAAAAAAGAAGCGGCTAGAATATAGGTCTATGCAGCGTGGGACATAGCATTTATGTTTTGCCTCTACGTCACCCATAATAAAAAGTTAATAACCTAAGTAAAAAGTAAAGTTTAGTAGATAACATCACACAACACACGAGAAAGTACACCACTGGAGTACCCGAGATTATTGGATTTATAAATAGGTATTATAATATATTCTACTATATAAGTTTGAGAGACACTGGATACTAAATATTAATGGGAATAACAAGTTTGTCGTGCCCTGATGTAAGTTTTGATTTTTTACCTCGAATTTAACAATTTACTCTTCCATTTGCATCAAATATGTCCTTATTATCTATATTTTCGTTACCAGTAACCACTAAAATACACAATTATTAAATTATAGTTCTTTAATTCAAATAATTGTCTTGATAAAACACAAATCGAAATAAATCAATACGAAAATGTATGGGTCAAAATCGATAAATCTGGCGCGTTTTGAACCGAAATTAAATTTAAAAAACACAAGAAAAATGACAGATGTCTTAAATTAAATGTCATAGCCTAATTTCAAATGTCACTGTCAGAAAGAAATATACGACTCCCCCGGCTAGGGATGCAACGTTTACATTACTAGGAAAATATCGATACTTCGTACTCACGAGTATTTTTTGTTTAAGTATCGATACTACTCGATACTATGCTTAAAAGTATCGATATTCTTAGTTATCGATTACTTTTTCAATAATAATTCAATAATTTTTGGTTAATGTTTATTACGTATAAAATGCAGGTAGTGTTCAGATACATAATACATATAGCATATAGAGACTTTATTGACGTAAATATATCAATATATCAATCTATCTTGATTTCAAAATAAATAATATTTTGGGAAAAACACAAATGATAAACCTAAAACCAGTCTTCTTCTGGGATCGACCCGAGGAATAAGAGTTTCTCCAAACGTTTGCCTTAAAGTCTATTTCTAGCTTGGGTTACTGTAGCACCGGCATGAGAAAATAGGCGTTCTGAGGGAACGCTAGTTGCTACAAGACAGGAATATTTCATAGCAATCTTATATAATTTTGGGTATATGGTTTTCATGTCCATCCAAACTTTCAGTGGCTCACTTTTCAGTGAAGTAACTGGATTGGCTAGATATAATGACAACTCATCGATAGAGCTAATTGACTGTGAATCTTTTCTTTTCTGTTTATCAAGAGCCAAGCTCTGATGAAAACTCCAGAAATCATAGTCGCCATCAGCTACATTACCATGGATAATTTGTATTTCCTCTGTGGAAGGGTTTTCAGTGCCGTCAACGTCCGATTTATCATTCACCATACTTTTTATCATAGTTAATGCACTGGCAAGAGCTAGTGGATCTTGAAAGTGAAGGTTTTTAAACCTAGGATCCAAGATTGTTGTTACTGCAAGTTTCATTACCTGTTCAACAGTTGAGAATCTTTTTTCCATTTCTTTAATGATAAAAGATTTTAACTCTTGAGATTCTCTCATATCTAAGCGAACTGTTGTTAAGTAATTATGTGTTGTACAGTTAATTATTGGTATGACTCTAGATGCAGTAACATAGAATTCACCGGATAATTCACGTGTCATAAACTCTAACGGCTTGAGAACAATTGTAAGCTCTTTAACAAGTAATAATTCACTTGCATCAAGCATGGGTGGAGCTTCCCTTTTTCAAACAAAACTTCGCTTACAATTTGTGCTCTATAAATCTTTGTAACATAAAAAATGTGCTATTCCACCAAGTTTTGACATCCAAAATTAATTTTTTTAGGTTCCCTTCATTAACATTGTTTTGTTTTTGGTGATTTCTCAGCTGATCACTAGCATTTACAGAACTTTTAAACCATTTAACAAACACTGTTTCGCACTTTACTTACTATATCTGATACTTTCTGAAATTCAGATAGTGACTTTTCAGCTATTAAATTGACCATGTATGCAAAACATGTTAAATGGCGATTTTTACCAAACAAATTGTTTACAGCTGAAGTAATATTGGCACCACCATCTGTCACCACGGCCACCACTTTATCCAATGCTATTTCCCATTTCTCTAAGCTACTTGTTAGTTTTTGACAAATGTATTCGGATGTATGTCTTTGATCCAACTCTTGCACAGCAATTATAACTGAGTGTTGATTACAGTTTACAACAAAATGCCCTGTGATTCCGAGAAAGCTTCTGGTTGTCATCATTTCACTCCAGATATCGCATGTAAGGGATATGAATGAAACTGACCTCATTCTTTCTTTGTACACTGAAAACATTACTTCATATTTAGAATCAATTTTAGCTTTAATATACTCTCTACTTGGAACCTTATATAAAGGCGCTATATTCTTCATTAGCTTTTTAAATCCCCTTCCTTCAATGGCATAAAAAGGTATGTTGTCTGCACATATAAAGAACATGATTGCATTTGTTATTTCACTATGGCGGGAACCTCCCTCTAAAAAAAAAAAATTTGAATATAATCATTAAATACCCACAATCTGATGTTAAAAAAAACCTATTACCACTATAAGAAGAAACAGATCGAAAAGATTTTAAAATCGGGTGTTCAATTACGCTACTGCTATCAGAAAAGCTTGATGGTGGCCTTGGCCCACGGCATAGCTCTGAACTTTGTTCGCTACTTGTGGAAGGTTGTGAATTGCTATAAAAGTCATTGGTGTTATTTTCTTCCTCATTCTCAGCAGTACCGTTTTAAGGAACTTGAGATAATGTGCTTTCTTGGCAATCAACACCTCTTCCTTTTGCAGATTTTGTATCTTTAATATTGATTCCATGTACCTAAAATTAAATTTATCTTAAAATTTCTACATTATATTCTAATCACTGTTTTCTTGATATATTGGCGAATGCAACCTCCAATGATTCTTTTATGAAGTTGGTTAAAAACAGGGTCTATTTCTGACAGTTTTTAGATTTACATTTGACCAATAAAAACTCCAAAAAGTATGACAAATCTTACCTTTAAATGTTTAAGCATATTCGATGTATTTGCAGCTGTTTTTATGACCTTCAAACATTTTTTGCAAGATACAGACGATGTATTTACCTTGTTGAAATACATCCAACATCCACTTTTTTGTTTAGACGCAGGCGGCATGATACGCAAGATCAATTTCTGAAAACACAATTATCTGTTTGTAATTACTTATTTACCCTACTTATCTACTACATTACAATGATTTATTTATTTTACTAGATTGTTAGATGTACCTTTCTATTTTTATTCTTACCTTCTTTTAAATCCTGCTAAATTATGCTAAATACTAGTTTATCACAAATCACTTTTATCACAACTTACAAGTAGGAAGTAGGAAAAAAACACCAGCCACAATAATTCGGTAAATCCCAGAAACATAAGCAATCTTTCTTGCTGACGTAGTGACATGTTATGACAGTTATGATAGTGACATCTCTGACGTGCAGGCATTTCGCATTCCGCTCGAAGTTGCGTTTCTATCGTCGGGTAATCGAACGGCAACTTCCGGCGTGCGCGTGCATAATAAGATCCTTTACGGTCCTACTGCACGGACTGCACCATACAAATTTTTGAGTAAAAATATCGAAGGATTGTTCCTAATTTTATATTTTAAATATCCTATTTGCTAGAACTAAATTAGATTTTGGGCCATTATAAAAAAAGAAAAAGAAACTGCAAACTAGACAACTAGATAAGTTTATCCCGAATGACGTCACTGTCTACCACATTTTTCGAATCATATAACTGTGAACGTGTTCCGGTTCCCACCAGCATTATTTACAGACCTTTGTGCGAGAAAAAAAAGATATAAAATAAAACGGTCCATTTATCTACTTCTTTTTTAAATTCAAATTACTCTGTTTACAAAAGATGTCGCTTCTGTAGAAGTTATTTTTATTTAAGTATCGGTACCTACTCGATAGATAAATAGTATCGATACCTACTCGATTCAAGAAAAAAAGTAACGAGTATAAAAAGCACTCGATATTTTAAGAATGTATTGATACTTCTAAAGTATCGATAGTATCGTTGCATCCCTAGGCAGCTTAAATCATTTGCCGTATCTGCCATATGCACGCAATTTAACATGTATGTTGGGTTTCCTACCCTCTAATAATTCGCGTTTACTTCAATTCTTTTTTCCGTCTCGGATCACAGCAAAAATGACAGGGGCCTTAGACCTTGTCATTCCGCAATTCCAAATTTTTAAATAGAAGTAGGTATTATTATAGGAATTTATAGAAAATTCATAATTATGTCATAAAATTTGTAAACAAATATTTAGTTTTTAATTTAAAAATGCAATAACTCAATTTATGATGGTTGTATTTACTCAGTTACTATTTATTTAATTTATTAAAATTGAGAATTATTATTTATTAAATTTGATTGGGTCTCTGTCGTCCCTGAAAAGCCGCCACTGCTTTTAACGATTCAAATTTTGTTAAAGCAAATCGCAAAACAGCTTCTGTAATGTACGGCAAATCGATGACGTGCCGCGCCATCTTTCGATCGAGCGGACTACTTAAAACAACTCGACACATTCGTTCCATTCAGTTTCATTTTTAAAGGGGGATGTTCTGTGAAAAAACTGACTTTTGAAGAGGTGAGAGGGCGTAATCTCTTCGAGCGAAGTTCTTAGCATATAATTACGATCGAACTTCACACAGGTAAGTTCATTTGATCACTAATTATATTGCTTTCGTGCTTCGTTCTCTAGATTACTTTTACTATGTGGATGTTTAAAGCAAATCTAAGAATTGCTTTTAATTTTATACCATTATTTATTCATATATGGAATGTGTATTATTACAAAGCTTAATAGAAAAGCCACATAACAGATCTACAGAAAAATTTATTCAAAGAAACGAACATTGAAGAAATTTTCCTACCAGATCAATAAATATATCAAAAATAAACAACACATTCTGAAAGAAACAAAAAAGTATACTGCTATAAAATCCTATTACATTCCTAAACATTTTGCCCAAAACTTAAATATTAAGAAAAGGTAAAAATGCGCAAATATTTAATTAAAAACATCGAGGCGGACCTGCACTGTTGCCAAACCTATTTTTTTTTTGTTAATATCAAATTATATGTACTTTTCTAATTATATTAACAGTAAATATCCTAAGTTTTGCAAGTACCAAGAGGAACCCGCATATGTTGTCAAAGGTACAAAATGTCTTCACTTTTAAGGATTTCATTTATCGATCAAACGAACTTTAGGAAGTTCGATCGAAATTATATGAGGCGCTTCATTCGAATAGATTACTATGCAATTATTCACTATGTAGTACCGCTTCCGGTGCTAGGTGGCGCCAAGTGTAAAAGTCAGATAAATTTATCTGACAGGTCTCCTACTTACCGACACGGCTGTCAGCCATCACTAAGTTTAAAGATTAACCGAGAAACAAAATAATAGGGAAGGGGGATTTATGAATTAAATCCTAATTATTATACAATAAATAATTATTCATTGTTTGAATTCTGGGTGGGTAGTAATCTATTCGAATGAAGCGCCTCATATAATTTCGATCGAACTTCCTAAAGTTCGTTTGATCGATAAATTATATTTCGGCGCTTCATTCTTCATAGATTACTATGCAATTATTCACTATGTAGTTGTTTAAAGTCTTATTTATTTTGTTTGTTGGTCAGACTTTAGAAAATTCTTGCGGATAATAACACATTCTTATATCTAGTTATAACTTTTATTCCTAGACTCAGGTGTTCATACATTTAGCAAAATCCACTAACAGTTTGCTTACAAAACTTTAACAAAATTCTACTTTCTTTTAGAAAATTAAATAAATATTCTACCCTAATGTTTTCCTATATACTTCCTAAATGAAAATGATTGTTGAAGTACAAGAAAACAGTTAATGCAACATAGTGATTCAAACAAAAATAGTATAATAGAAACGTGCACAAATCACAATAACACACCTATAGGGTAACTTTTCTTCTGCTATTGATTAGTACCTCTGCAATGTTGTCCGTTGTCTTAACTATAGGCCTGTTGTAGAACTTAGCAAAAGTATCTGAAGTTTCTGTCCAGCTTGCAGTTTTACGGATGAAATTTATAGGTACACCTCTCTTGAATGCTGAGGATGTTGAGGCATGTTTAATAGAGTAAGCTGAGAAAATATTTGTGTTGATTCCAGCTTTTGTTAAGGAGTCCTTTACCCATCTGCTTAATGTCTGACTAGAAACTCTATTAAAAGGAGCAGAATATGAAATAAAAAGGTATTCATTGTTTATCTTCCGTAAGGTGGCTGTCTTGTCGATATACTGCATTAATGCTGAAACTAAACAGAGCTCAGGTTGTTCAGTGAATGTTTTAAATTGAAGACAAGGTTGACTCTTATTTGGGCCAGAGGTCTTTATAGCATCAGAGATAAAAATAAGAACCTCAGCTTCATTTGTGAAAATTATATTTTCTACTTTAATTAGGCCAAATGTTTGAAAACGTTGGGCCGTAATTAAAGCCAAAAGAGATATCAACTTTTTTGAGAGCAACTCAAGAGATAAAATTTCATTAGGGTGAAGATTTCTGAGGTAATTTAGTAGTACCTGGGGATCCCAAGTTATATTGTATCTAGGAGTCTGTGGACGTAGTTTTGAAATGCCTCTTATGTACCTTTTTATTAAGGGGTGTTTACCTAAACTGCCTGGCATTATTAATGCCAAGGCCGAACGGAAATTGTTAAATGACCCATATTTAAAACCTCTTTGTTTAAAAAGGAATTGAAAAAACTGTATCACTTGAGTGGGTGTTGCCTTGAATACAGGAATATTCCTCTCTACAGAATATTTCCACCAGGACCTATAGGCCGTGTCATACTGTTTTTGTGTTGTGGTAGAAAGGGATTCCACCATGACATCCATGCATTCTTCTGGTACTTTCCTCAGTCGATAAGCCTCTCTGATAATTTCCCTGCAACCAGGGTAAGGTTTGCTATGGGGAATGGTTCCCTAAAAGGAGATGTAATCAAATTACTGTCTGGACCAAGAATTATTGATTCTATAGTAAGGAGCTATAAAAGTAGGATACCATGCCTGACCTGGCCAGTCTGGTACAATTAGAATCCCTTCAGCCCTATCATTAATAATCTTTTTAATAACTCGTAATATTAGTGAGAATGGAGGAAAGGCATAAAAAAATTCCCCCCTCCATGAAACTGTAAAAGAGTCTACTGCACAAGAGGCTGGATCCTTGTTTAAAGATATATATCTTTCACATTTCTTATTGATGATTGAGGCAAACAGGTCAATTGATGGTTTCCCAAACCTTTTAACAATCAACTGAAAGGCAGCTTTGGATAGTTCCCATTCAGTGCCTGGACTTGTTATGCGGGAGCTTTTATCAGCCAAATTATGATCAGTCGAGATATATGAAGCATGAATCCATATATCTTTTTGTTCACACCATTTCCAGATCTTTTGGGCTACTTTATTTAATAAATGGTTTCTTACACTACCCATATGATTTATGTAAAATATTGCTGTGACATTATCTATTCTAAGTAAAACATTACAAGATCTTAATTTAAAAGCAAAACATTTTAGCCCATAATATACTGCGAGGAGCTCTAAAAAATTAATATGGTTCTTTTTCTCTGCCTCGCCCCAAAACCCATGTGTCTCCTCCCCTCCTGAGTAAGCACCCCAGCCAGAACTTGAAGAGTCTGTGTAAATTTCTAAGGAATAAGTATCTTCTCGAATATTTTGCCTAGCCTTTGGAATGTTATCAATCCACCAATTAAGGTCTTCAGCAATAATACTTGGATTAATTTTCATATAGGAATCATAGTTTTGATTTGATACTTTGAGGGCAAATAATATTTCTTTTTCTAAATTTTTAAGATATAGAAGGCCATATTTTAGGGTTGGGAGGGTAGAAACTAATAAACCAATTAAATGGGCAAAAAAACTAATTTTACATAAGGTGAGTGTCTTAAATTTTTTTATCTTCCTAATAATTCTTAACCCTTTCTCAAGAGATAATTCTATAGAAAATTGTCTAGAATCAAGTATAAATCCCAAAAAGCGACATCTTGTTTGTGGCTCTAATGAGCTCTTTTTATCATTAATCAGAAAACCAAGATATTTTAAAAGTTCTAAACATCTAAAAGAATCCTGTCTATTTTGTTCTTTTGTTTTGGACAAAATTAATAGATCATCAAGGTAAATAACACAGCATATGCCCCTTTTATGTAAATATGAGACAACTGGCTTCATAACCTTGGTAAATATATATGGTGCACTAGACAACCCAAATGGAAGACAGTTGAATTCAAAAAGTTTTTCATTAAATTTAAATCTGAGATATTTTTTACTAGATTGATGCATAGGAATTAGGTAGTATGCATCCTTCAAGTCTATGGTTGACATAAACCAATTCCTTTGCATTAATTTTACAGCTGTTCGCCAGTCATCCATTTTAAAATGATTCTTTTTTATATGTACATTTAATCTCTTTAAATTAAGTATGAATCTTTTTTTGCCATTAGGTTTTTTAATCAAAAAAATAGGTGACAAAAATTGTCCTTTAATGCTCTTACATAGGCTAACTGCACCTGAGATTAACATGTCATTGATTACCTGACTTAATTGAGTTTTTTCAATGTTATTAAACCTCTGAGCATATGTTTTTGATGACATTGTGAAATTGCCGTTAAAATCAATTTTGTACCCTTTTATCCAATTTAAAACTAAGGGATTAGGGTCTAAGATGTACCAACGATGTGAAAAAGCCTTGAGACGACCTGCTAAGATACTAACCTTTAATATTTCTGTCTTGCTGGTCTTGTTGGTCTGTGCCTGTAGGTCACATTCTGCTGAGGTTTTTGCCCCTGATGTCTGAACTTCATCGAGGAACGAGACGGGCCTCTCCAGTTTAAATGGTCTGCCTCTTGAACAGCTCTTCTGGGATTTCTTGTTAAACCAGATTTTGTGGCTTTTAAATCTCTACTGTTTTTTTCTAAATCTCTTGCAGTTTTAATTTTATCTGCAAAATCAGAACCAAATAACTTAGAGTCTGGGGTCGTTTTGACCACCACTTGCCGAAGGGAATCATCTAGGGATGGTATGATAACATATCTCGTAGATATTGATACATAATGATGTAAATCAGTTAGTAATTTGCCAGTATCTGATAGTTCAGTTATAATGGCTTTAAGTTGATCATTATTTTCTTGACCTAGGATTTTATTTAACGATGAACCCAAGGCTGCTAAAGAAGCTCCTAACTGAGATTGAATGATAGCTAAATACTTATCTTTTTTTAATGTGTCTTGTGATAGAATTTTTAGAATCTCCTCATTTAGATCTGGGGCTTCTAAGGTTTTTAAATTTTTGGGTACAAGATATTTTTTAGTTAGATCTAGTCTTTCTTGTTTATCTAGGCCGCATTTAATTATGTTAGACCATCTAGAAACCAGGGCTGGGTGTAGTTCAATGCCCTCGCTTATAATGTCATTGGGGTCTGTGCCCAAGCATTCAAGAATGTCATCTTTCAGAGTTAGAAACTGTTCTGTATCCTTGTCTGGGTGGATGACTAGGATCTCCTCTCTATTGTCCACCTCAGGGTCTATTGTTTTGCTGTGCACTTGCACCTGCTCGGTGATCTTGGAAGATCTATGATTAGGTTGGTCCAGCTCACTCGAGTCTAGACGCCTATACCTCTTACGTGGATGGATAGGGGTTCGGGGCTCCTGCTCACTCGAGTCAGGGCTCCGCGAAATCCAGTCGCGTCTTCGAGGACGCGCTGGATGTTCTGAACACGAGTCAGATGATCTAGATCGGCTTCTTTTTGGCCTGCCTCTAGATTTAGTATTTCCACGTGTTGTTTTAAGTATGAATTGCTCAATACGCTTCATACGGGAGTCGAGGTCATGGAAAGCCAGCGCTGACTCCCTTGAATCGGAGCCAGAAACTGACCTGTTTCGGTTCCTTGAACCCTTTCCCATTATGCTGAAAGAAATTAATAACGTTATTACTTAAAATTACAACTTACTCCTCGGATTTGAGCTGAAATTTATTTGTGGAAAAATTCACTTGTTACCACCCAAGCGCCAAAAACGAAAGTGTTGGCTGACAGCCGTGTCGGTAAGTAGGAGACCTGTCAGATAAATTTATCTGACTTTTACACTTGGCGCCACCTAGCACCGGAAGCGGTACTACATAGTGAATAATTGCATAGTAATCTATGAAGAATGAAGCGCCGAAATATAATTAAGACATTTCAAAAGAGAATAATTAAAACTTTTATTTAACCCTGGAATGATACTTGGGGTACATTTGTACCCCATCATTAATCATATCTCAAGTTAAATAGAAGTGGGCGGGGGACCGAACGCCGACGTCTTATTAGTTTCAAGACGCGGCAAGTCAGTTCGCGTGCGACAATTGACATTGGCACATGGTTTTTTCTTTTCGAGATTTGTGATATTTGGGGTTAGCGCGTACCCCAGTGTAGCAGTTTAGGTTAAATATACTCTGTGATTATTGCGCTTCTCAGTAGATTTTGGTGATTATTATTATATGAGTAAGTATCTTTTTTTTGAAAAATATTTCTAAAATATGTCTATAATAGTTTGAAAATATTTTAGTTTTTTTTTAAGTTATTATATTTTTCTTTGATTTTTAAGTTATTATTGATTTTCTTAGGCTGCACGAATAATGGCTGGGCAGAAAAAGTTCTTCGACCTAACAAAGCCTGAAGATGTCGGAGAAATTCATCGCATTCTTCACAGAGAAATCTGATTCAGACAGTTTTTCGGATGACAGCGAGGAGGAAGATGCCGTTATACCTGATTTTAGAGAGAAGCCAGAAGAGGATGAAATACGCGACAATCAAATCAATCTTAATTCTTTTATTGCACCAGAACAGACTCAGTATACCTTTCCATCTGATACAGATTCGGAAGATGACAATATACCATTGGCAGAAATACAGGCGATCAACAGAGATATGATGGAAATTTTACCAGTGCCTACCAAATTAAGGGGTAAAAATGGGTTTATGTGGTGAGGTAAGAAAGGCGCAATTCATCGTACACCAAAACGAAATCTGGTTTTGCATTTACCTGGAAACAAAAACGAAGCAAAACATATAACATCGGGAACTGAAGCTTGGAAATTATGTTTCACTCAAGAAAATCTCGATAAAATTACCCAATATACTAATAACGAGATCCAAGTTCAACGATTGAAATATTTAAATAAGAACGATGACCAAGATACTGATGCACCTGTTATTACGCCAGTAGGTAAGAGACCCTCTTGGACTAAGGATACAAACAGCATTAAACTCCAAGCACTTTTCGGGCTGTTTTATTATGCCGGTGTTATGAAAATGGCCGGAGTTTTGACCAAGGAACTATTTGATAAAGACACAGGAATTCCAATATTCCGTGCTATCATGCCCGAGGCACGTTTCAGGTTTTTGATAAACTGTCTTCGCTTTGATGATAATCAGTCCAGAGCTGAAAGAAAAGAAACTGATAAGCTTGCAGCTTTTCGAGAGGTATTTGAGAGGTCAATCGTTAAAATGAAAAACCTATATACTCCTTCAGAATATATTACAATTGATGAACAATTGGTTGGTTTTAGAGGGCGATGTCCTTTTAAAATGTACATCCCTTTAAAGCCCAATAAATAATTAATCAAAATTGTGTTGTCCTGTGATGCCAAAACACCTTTGCACTTGATGCTGAAATTTATATAGGAAAAGGTTCCACACCAACTGATGTTCCTGTAGGTCAGAATTACTGTAATAAGCTAACCAGTTCTGTCTAAGGAACAAATAGGAACTTGACCATGGATAACTGGTTTACTTCTATTGAGACCGCGAAACATCTTTTGGAGAGGAAAATTACCATTGTTGGTACTATGAGCGGAAATAAAAAAGAAATTCCTGAGTCGTTTTTGGAACTCAAAGAAAGGAATCAAAATTGTGCCATGTTTTGCTACAGTGGACATCTGACACTGTTATCATACTATCCACCCAAGAGTGCTAAAAAAGCAGTAATTATGCTTTCGACAATGTACGAAAAAGGTGATGAGCCATTCACGACCACCAGAAATTATTCAATTTTATAATTCTACAAAAGGAGGAGTGGATACTTTAGACCAGTTGTACCACACTCATTCTACTGGTAGAAAAACATATCGCTGGCCATTATGTCTGTTTTATAATTTGTTGGATATTCTGGGATATAATTCAATGATTCTTTTGCGTGGCTCTGGTGCCGTGAATAAAGAAATTGTAAAGCAGAGGAGAGAATACCTCAAGAAGCTTGCCCTTGACCTGGTCAGACCGCACATGATGAGTCGTTTGGAAGCTCCAACTTTGAGGCGCGAACTCCGTAAAATTATATGTAGGGTCCTCAAGATAACCACTTCAGAAGAAGTACCTACTAGGCTTATAACAACAGTGGGTAGGTGTGTGCTTTGTCCCAGAAGAGAGGATCGAAAATCGAGAGTAAGCTGTGCTGTATGCAAAAAGTTCGTGTGTTTGCAGCATCAAAAAAAAATATGCTCAGTATGTGCCGCATGAACATTTTATTATGGATGTGCGTTAAAAGTGTTCTTAGAGACTCGGTTTAAGTTATTATTTTTCTATAAGTGAATAAATTTTTCGTTTTTCTAAAATACGACGTGTTTTATTTGGGGTACGGTTGTACCTCTGTGTAGCAGATGCAAAGTCGGAAATAAGTGTAGCATTCCAGGGTTAAGAACCATAAAGAAACTTTTAGTTAAACAAGCCTCCATTTTGTTTTCTAACCGGGAACGTCAATACATTTTTCGCCTCTATTAAATGTCACACTCAAATTTAAGCAAAATATGACAAAGGAAGAGGAATTTATGATATTTTTTATTTATGAATTAAGTTTATTCTTCGAAAGCTTAACCTACGTTTTGCTAGCAGAACAATATATAGAGCATAATATAGCAAACGTATTTAACAATATAGTTCCATAAATAAGATTTTTGGTTAATGGCATCTGGCAACAATACACGACCGGCTGAACCTTACCGACTTATTTTCAGTTCCTACTTTTTTTTTGGACAAAGATTTCAGTTGCATAAATAGGATTTTTTGTTCGTCATCTCGCAACTTAGATCTAAAACTCAATACGTACACGTTGTTGACATGTGGCAACAACGCTTTCCTATTTGAACTGGATTTGACGAGACGAGGGAAAAAAGCCAGCCTCTCCTCCCTTTCCTCGTCTAAGATTTAAACTTACTCGATTTAAACTAATGCGAAATCCATTGGGGAAAAAATGTTGCACGAGTGCGAAACCAGGGCAAAATTTACAAGCCATTAGTGTAATTAGTGCAGGTTTGTGTAATCCGTTGGAGCACCAAGGTGGCACTTTTTGCCCTAAGTGCACCCAGTTGACACTAGCTAGCTAGTGTCAACAGGGTAGGTAGTAGGCAAGGAACATGACCTATTAAAAGGTCATGTTCTTTCTTTAGCTCTTTGTTATCATTTGAAAGAGTCTCAACTGTTTTCTGAAGCTTTTCCATCAGAGAACTATTAAAAGACACTGAGTTTTTCAGCTCTTCAAACATTCCCTTTACCGCCCTCATGATGTCAAGGTTAGATGGATTTTGTAGGTCAAACAGGTCTTCAAAGCCGAGTGCATTAGTATGTACCTCCGGGATTTCATATAGCGTGCTTCTTCTGTTTGTCACAGTGCTGTTTCTTCTTATATTCGACGAAAGATCAGCAGCTAAGCAATCAACACATGCCCATTTTTGAGTTGTCTGACGTAGTTTATAGGCGGAGAACTCAGCTGCACTAAGTCAAGAGCAGTCTTTGTGGAACCATCTGGAACACGTTCCAGCACATTGGATCTTATATTGCAACTTAGTTAAGTTACGATTGCACTTGCCGCAACTAATAAATTTCCTTCTGTTAGTCATAATCCTAAGTCCGGAACTGCTCCACGTCTCAAAGTCCAAACTGGGATCGCCGACGTATTAGAGCTTTTAAGTGCTTTAAACGTATTACTTAGGTAATATCAACTCAAAAAACCTCACCAGTTGACTGCGTAGGTGGTAAACTAAAGCTGAGACTTAGTAAAACTCACCCAGTTACAAGAAAAACTAACAAAATTAGGCAAAACACTTGGAGACAAGACATGTCTAGAATTTACTGTTCTTTAAGAATACATAATAAAAAATAGGTATTTCCATTTCAAAAATTAAAGTTGATGGTCGTAACTTGTTTTTGGACCACCCTGTATACATAAAATTATAGTAAGAAAACCCGCAGTTAAAAATAAAAATCGACGTGTCCGAGCGTTTTTTTTTTGAACATAGCCCTGAATTTTAAATGAATTTATTCCGGACTTTTGGCTCTCACTGTATGCGCATAACCAATGTTCAGCCATCTTTGATTTGCCTCGTAGATATTTCTGACAGCTGTTAGACATGACGTCATTCGAGCGCAACCATATGATGACATAACGCCTAAGACATTGTGAGGCAACCGAGTAAGACGCTTACTCGCTAAAATATGGCTTTAGACCCTATTAATTTTACGTCACCCAGTAATGTTTCAGAATTTAAGACGCTTTTAGATTATTAACTGATTGATATTATTTAGAGCACGCCCATCGTTTGATTGCATAGAGATTTGAATACTGATTTTGGCAACCCAAAACTTGAGATAAATATCTCATTTCGTTATCGAGTTATGTCGAATTTAAATTAATCATTTTTGTACCAGGACTGATCGGGAAATTAAAAGATCAAAGGCGAATATCTGGGAAACAATAAAATATTGTATTTGGTATTTATAAAATCAAGAAATTATAATCTATTAACTGAAGGTATCAAAAAAAAGGATAGCATTTTCATATTTAAACAAAAAGTAATTGATCATTTCTGTCTTTTTTAGCTTAATAAAACTGTGTGCGCAGAGCAGAGACGACAAGAAGCGCCTAGAGACTGTCCTCAGCGGCTTGGGCTTACCTTATGGCAAAAACGACACCATCAGTCTGTCAAAGTTCACTTTTGAAGACTTTTTCAAGTTTTACGTGCAACTGACCACCAGGTCGGAGGTCGAGAAGGTTTTCAACGAATTGTAAGTATACAACAAAGAGAAAAGAATTAAAGATAGCTCAATTACTTTACACTTAATGGTCGCGAGTTCGAATCCTGTTGAGATCTACTTTTTTATTTTTGTTAATATTGTCGTGCCCTCTGATCAGGCTCTACATTTAAATTATATTAAATAAAATTTTCTTTTCACCTTTTAGCGTTGGCACAAAGAAATATATGACCGCCGAACAATTCGTGGAATTTCTGAATAAGACTCAACGAGACCCACGACTAAATGAAATTTTGTATCCGTACGCGGACACTGCCCGTGCCCGTGACGTCATCGAGCAGCACGAGCCCAACAAGTACATGGCTCAGAAGGGACAGCTCAGTTTCAATGGATTTCTGCGATACCTGCTTTCTGAGGATAATAATATTATTGCTGCCACCAAAGTGAGTGCCACAAGAAGCTTAAGCCTCTTATAGAGAGCGTGGCGAGTTTGAAATGACCAACAAATAACTTTGAACAATAATCTCAAGGTCAGCGCATCCATTGAGTTTGATTTAAGAAAATGACTTCCACGTTTAAATCACCTTAAAAAGTGACAATTTCAATAAGGTCAAATCCAAGGTCATATGTATTTGTCCGTCAATTACTCTGTAATTTTTGTTGAGGTAGTTTTTTAATATTTCACTCGGATTTATAGACTGGAAAGCAAGTGTCGCAGGTTTAGGACTTCAAATTTTAATCCTATCAGGACGTTAAACTTTTAATCGTTTATAGAATGTTTCAAAAAGTTTTGTGCCAGCTTAAGAGTTTTCAAGATATTTTGATGAAGATTGAGTTCTAGCCTCAATCTAGACAATTTGCTTGATCTTTCACATACTTTTAAGCCTATTAATTTTTTTTTAATATCTTTGATAAAAATTGGGTAAAAATCAGTACTGGGCTATAACGTCAAACTCGATAGTTTGCTTTGTATCTTAATTACTCTAAATGCTTTGAATTTTTTTCTTAAGTAATTCTTAAAAATCTTATACACGGTGTTCCTTAAAGACATGCTAATATTTAAGGGTGTGATTCCTGGATCCATTTTAAGAAAAAAGTTCCTATGAACATATGTCCTAAACATCTTAACTTTTGAGATACAGTGTGTTAAAAAAATTTTTAAAAAAATCAGTTTTTTAATAATGACTTAAACAATATTGTAAACATTTTTATGATATTTGGTACATGTATTCTATGCATCAAGACGCATTTTTTGATGTGCAAAAAATTTTCTCTGCTAGTGGCGTCCCTACAGGTCTTCTATTGAATATTTTTAGTGAAAAAAATACTACGCCACTGCTTTTTCTTAAAATAAAGTAGTATGAATAGTTTAATAAATATGAAAAGTTAAAAAAAAATAAATAATTTAAGAAATACTCATGTTTTTAACGTAACGTTTAAAAAGTAAATGGGAGTAAAAAAGTACCGTAACGCGTCTTTATTTAACGCAAATAAAGTCGAGGAGTCTCCTATTATTGTTTCTTATTGCTCAAAGATTCTGGGTTTTTAGGGAAGTAAAATGGTTTTAATTTTTTTAAGCAACAACCATGCGTCGGACGAAAAAAAACCAAGAGATCAAATTTGCTAAAAAGTGATTGAGGATTTTAAAAATAATTTTTATTTTAAGAAAAAGCAATGGCGTAGTATTTTTTTCACTAAAAATATTCAATAGAAGACCTATAGAAACGCCACTGGTAAATAAAATATATTTTTTGCACATCAGAAAATGCGTCTTGATGCAAAGAATGCATGTACCAAATTTCATAAAAATGTATACAATATTGTTTAAGTTATTGTTAAAAAACTGATTTTTTTTGAAAAGTTTTACACCCTGTATCTCAAAAGTTAAGACGTTTAGGACATATGTTCATAGGAACTTTTTTTCTTAAAATGGGTCCAGGAATCCCCCTTAAATATTAGCACGTCTTTAAGGAACACCCTGTATATCTATTTAATAGTTTTCATGTTCTTGGAATAAAACTGAGTAAAAGTCAAAACTTGCTTGAAACGTCATTCTAGAAATTTGTTTTTCCTTTAAATTTATATTGAATTATGTTAATAGCATTGATTGTTGAATAGCATCACACTTGCTTTAAAAAACTCTTATAAAACTTCACACAAACTGTCAGTTCAACAGGTTATCAGATATTTTGGGTTAAAATTGAGTAAAAATCAATTCTGACCTCTAACGTCAGCCTGAACAATATAATTTTCAAGGTATCTTGGAATAAAATTAAGTAAATGCCAATTATTGCTTGGAAATCGATTCTGGATAGTTTGTTTTAAAACTCAGATGCTTTTAATCCCATGAAATTTTATATTGAATCAAAGTTGAACAACATTAAATTGCTTTTAAAAAACTTTTATAAAGCGTCGGTGTTGGTTTAATAGTTATCAAGACATCTTGGGTTGAAATTGAGTAAGAATCAGTTCTGGCCTATGAAATTAACCTGGACAGTTTGATTTATACATCACTTACTTTTAATTATATGAAATTTGGTCTTTCATAAAAGTTAAAGATAATTAAATTTCCTCTGATAAACTCTAATAATACTTTTATGGTACCCTAACAGTTTTTAAGATATTTGAAATCAAATTTAAAAATCCCTATGCAGGATGTCCCCCGAGGTAAGGAACAAAATTTCATTACGTGTTCTCTAGGTAAATTCATCGAGTCGAAAATATCCTATGAAGATGGGCTCGCAAATGCTTCTATACCAAGATATGTTTTTTTTTAGTTTAATAGTTTTATTGTGCCAAAGGATACAATAATGCCGAAAAACAATTTTATCTAACAAAAAAAAATTGAAAAGTGTGAAGAATGGACTTTTTCCTTAATAAAAAAAATTAATACTACTGAGAAAATAACTGTATACAATAATTGTTCAAAGTGTCAACCCCTACATTGTACGCTTAGTCTAGCTTCTTAAATAACAGGGTGGTTATGACCTAAGTGAAGCGCATATATATATTATTAATTTTACTAAGCAGTTTAGTCCTGATATGTTATTTCGCTGCATACACGAAGTTCTTCATAGGTCCCCTTAAGTAAAAGTCCAAGAGATTTAAGTCTGGTAAGCGGAGGAATCAAGAAACTACGATCCTGCGTCTAGTCCACCGTCCAAGGAAAAAGTTTTTTAAATATTCAGTTGCATTTCTGCTAGTGTGAGGCAGAGTACTGTCATGCTGTAACCACCTTTATTGTCCTTTTTGAATCAAAATATCTTCTAACAACAGAGACAGTTCTTCTCGTATGAACTGAAGGTACATTGCAGATGTCAAACATATAAGGCCCGACGAACTGATGACTAACAAACCACATCAAACATTAACCAAAAAATGGCGTTGGAAATTCGGTTCGATTGTTGCATACAGATTTTTAAGCTACCAACGCTAATAAATTTAAAAAATCCTATCTTGTAAATAAGCATTTGCAGACTGATAGGACATTTTAGACTTGAACTGACCTAGGTAATTAAGAATACGTAGTGAAATGTTGTCCCTTATCTCGCGTGACACCCTGTATAATATATCTATTTATTACAGTTTGAATTGACAGACGACATGGACCAACCTTTGGCACATTATTTTATAAATTCGTCCCACAACACCTACCTGTGCGGACACCAGTTAACCGGGAAAGCCAGTCCGGAAATGTACAGACAATGTTTGTTAGCCGGATGTAGGTTAGTTCGAACGTTCCCGCCCTAATAAACTCGTTTTTATCCCTTCCTGTAACATTCCAGGTGTGTCGAGTTGGATTTCTGGAACGGCCGCACTGAAGAACCGGTAATCGTCCACGGGTACACCTTCGTACCGGAAATTTCCGCCAAGGAGGTACTGGAGGCGATCGCGGAAACCGCCTTCAAAACTTCCGATTATCCGGTTATTTTGTCATTTGAGAACCACTGTAATCCGCGACAACAGGCGAAAATTGCCGGATATTGTCGGGAGATTTTTGGCGACATGTTACTGGAAGCGCCCCTAGATAGTCATCGACTCGAACCGGGTAAAGTATCCGAGTTTTTTAATTATTCCTATGTTGCAGTCTGGTGGACATTTTAGTTACAAGTCTAGTTGAATTTGTCTCCCTATTTTTTTTTGTTTTAGTTTTAAAGTCAAAAAACTTGGAAAAATATGTTTGTTTTGTATAAAGTGTGTTACTTTAATTAAATTAAACAGACTTTAAGTTTAAAACCTTTTAACTAGTTACAATCTGAATATAGAATATTGTAACCCAGTATTTTATATGACTCATAGGAATCACACTTAGAAATTGTAGCGGACACGTCTGTGTTTAGCACACTCTGTCTTTGTTCCTAGAAAGTGTGATAAGGACAACGATGTAGATAGAAATTCTGAACAGAACCACCACGAGCAAATTAAAACTCATTAAAGAACATATTAAATCAATAAGTTTAGAACTTTTGGATCAGAATATTGAAAGAAGAAAACGCTGAATTGAGCTAGAAAGTACGAAAGTTTAATTTGATAGTCTACGGTTTTCCAGAAAAATCAACCGAAGTAGAGGACATTCGGGCCTTCTTGGAAATAGTCAATAGTACCATCAAATTGGATTGTCGTTTTGTAAATATTCACTATATCAAAAGAAGAAAAAGAAGACAGTAAAAAAATAAGAGAATCAAAAGAAGACTCTCAAGAGGCCATTACTCGTGGAATTTATTAGTTATAAACTTAAATAGTATATGAGATTTAAAAAAATGCCGAGAAGTAAATGGTTCTAGTATATTTTTATCGTCAGACCTCACTTCAGTAGAGTATGAGCATTAGAAAACTCTACGAGAAGGATTAAAATTAGCAAGAGAAAATAAGTTCACAGTTGCAATCGCACTTAACCGTACAATAAAATAATGGTATTTTACGAGTTAGGAACTTTTACTATTGATAAATATGGTTGCTGTTAAATTTTTCTAATTTTCAGGTAGTTTATAGTCTGGAATCTTAAGTTAATAAAAAAACGTGCTATTTATTTGTTATGTTAGTTGCCTCAGTTAATGTGGGTTTTTTCTTTTTTTTATTGTTATTATTTTATTTGGACTTAAAGTTTCCTTGAAAAAATTTCAAATTTAGGATAAGGTATTTTATTTTGATATTATAAAATATGTAGGAGATTTTATACAGGATAAAATAGATTTCAGAGCTTTAGAATGGTTTTGTAGTATGGGATAGTGCTTTAAAAACATATATCAGGTCACTAGAAATTGTGCAAAAATGGTTATTGAGGATAATCTTAAAAACGTAATTTTTTCTTCGGACGCATTCTATAAAGAAACTTAAACCTGTAAATTGTTGGTCCTAGGGCTATTAGTTTACACCCGACGCTATTGGCTCAAAAAACACTGAACTGGCTACCTACCAAAAATAAACACCACATTACATTAGGACAGCGCTTCTACTTGTATCTGAGTCCAAAAATTCATTTAGTACTTTCTGCTGCTTTTTTGGGATTCATTATAGATATTTGTTTAAAGCATAATTAAAGGAGTGTGGAAATTCTGAGCCAATCAAGAGAGTATACTGAATAATTTATAGGCTCTAAAAATAAGTAGATGTATAGATGTTTTTTACAAAAATGCCAATAGTAGTATAAATGAACACCCTTATTTATCACTATTTATGCCCGATTTAGACGCAAAACCGTATTTTGAGAGATATCAATAACTACTTTGATCGTTAGACTTCCAAGACTATATTCTTTTTTAGACATCGATTGTTAATTGCACAATATTACAAAATCGTTATTTAAAGGTATTTTAGCACTAGTTTAGCATTAAAATTTCGAATAGCATATGTAAGTTTTTATCGTTATTAGTGTAATAAGTTTGATAGGACCAAATTAAGATTTTGTTTAAACTTTTTTATTTAACCCGTTTGACCCTGAAACTATATTTTTCCGAATTTGTATATTTTTTTCATAAAAACGGTCAATAGAAGGTCCTATAAGTCGAGAAAAAATCATGATTTTTTTTTCAATTTCCAGTTTTGGAAAAAACGGCGATCCTTTTAAAAGGACGGTAAGATAAACGGCTACTATTAGAAAAATAAGTAAAGACCTTAGAACATTGAAAGGCCTTTCAATGTTCTAAGGTAAAGACTTAAAAATATGTTTATATATCTTACAAAATGCTTAGCAAAATACTTAAAACTTAAACTTAAAAACTAATTTGTATGATTGTCCACAAAACAGTTTTTTGGGTGAAGACCAACTTCACATTTTTAGCACACAAAATTTGCTTTTTTGTGGCACACAGCACATTTCCGCTGACTCTCGTGATATGTAACTAAATGATCTAGTCTATCGTAACGTGAGAATTGGAATGCAGTTTTTGGCAATTTCGAAGGTCCTCTCTTAGTTGTTTTCCTGTACGTTTCAAGCAGCTGTGTCCCTAGGTCCCTTCTAAACTGAAGTTGGTCAAGAGTATCACCATTATTCCTATGGAGTTGCCACGAGTTTTGTGAGGCCATGTCTACACAGTGGGAAAATAACGGAAAATACCACTTTTTACCTCGTACTGAAACTATATTGGCTTATGTTTTGGTCACTACGGTCTACACCTCCCATATTTTCGTTGTATGCCTTGATCAATTGAGGCTGATCTATATAAACATGCTTTTTTTCAGCCTGTGAAAATCGTTTGACCTTATTTACTGGCAAAACTGAACATGCATTGGTGGCTAAAGTAACAACGCTGTTGTCATTCCATTTGCATAATCCGATTTCATTATCGGCAACACCCCATTCAAATGTACCTCGTGTCTTTTCCTTCAGAACTGCCGCATTGCTAAATGGAGATTGTGGGATCCGGTTTTCACGTATAGTACCAGTTTCCTTGATATTCCTCAATTTTAACTCCTTTAGAAGTGACAAAGATGTGAAAAATTGTCAAAAAATATGTGAAAGGGCTGGTAAGGCATTTTCTGTAAAACATCTGCATATTGGAGAACAACTGACGCTCCCAAACCCAGGTGTTTATATTTGTCCGGAATTGTTATCGACGCACCTTGGTAGGGATCAAAATAAACAATGTATCCAAGGCGTAGGGTACCTACCCAAAATTTATACCCACCTTATAGGCTTGCCTCGAATAAATTGCTTACCGCTATGTCTCCTAAAATACGGTATCATGGCCTCATCAAGGCTGTGATTCTTTTCAACTGGGGCATAATCAAAAAAACTTTTATTTAGGCTCTTGAAAAGAGGACGCAGTTTAGAGTACTTGTCTTTTTTATCAAGGGAAGTATTATCACTGCAATGAAGATTACTCATTATGAATTGAAATCTATCTCTGGAAATAGCGGCTAATATAAGTTTATTCTGGGTATCGTTGCAATTTTGCCAATACATATGTCGCCTTAGAACAGTGACAAGTAACACCCCTATGAAGCAGTACATCTCGTCTACAGTAACGTTACCGGGGCGGTTTTTTTACTGTGCATAAATATTGGTAAAATTGATAATTTCTCCTACCAAGTTCTCATCAAAGAACAGCTTGAAAATATTTCCAGGGGAACGATTGCTTTGTGCAGTTTGAACTGATTGCCATTGCAGAAAAGTAGACTCTAAATCTTTATTGAGAGTATAGTCAAACGTCTTTATGTGTTTAGGTCGCAAACAAAAGTGCACAGTGGTAGATCGTCATCACTGTCCCAGTCGTCTTTACCTTCTACGTCAAATTCAATTTCCGCCGGGGCCCTTAGTTGCACTCCGGGTAAATTATTTGGTACTACATCGTCTTCAGCACCAGAATCTTCATCGGTATCGCAGTTTTCGTTGGCATTTTCGGGTGGAAAAATTGTAATGCCTGTAGGAATGTCCGACGTAGAGTCATTCTCCAATTCCTCTAAGATTTCTGCCAGGGTTAGTGGCTTTTTCCAATACCTGTAAAAAACCACATAGTAGTATATAATCCTACCGTCCTTTTAAAAGGACTCGTTTAATTGAACGCTCCTGGATTAATCAAGAAGTGTGAAACATAACCACAAATATATAAAAAGGTCAGTATGTTATGTTATTTGTTAAAAACAATCAAAACAAGAACGAAAAAATAAACGAGTTTTAACATATCTTACCTTGAGTCACTCATTGCAAAATCACCAGAAACACAGCGTGTTTTATTCGTCACTATCGATTCAAAAATTACCAAAATCCTAACGATCGCGATTGACCTTGTTTAAGATGTTAACTAAATATAATGTGACACTGGCGACATCTTCAAACCGTCAGCTGAATCAGAAAAATACAGGTTTCTTTTTGAAATCCTTTTAAAAGGACGGTAGGCGTAAATGGGTTAAAAAAAACTACTTCGTATAAATGATTACTCTGTATATTCGTAAACCCCTGACAAGGCTAATCTTTTGTGGGTTATTTGTTTATTTAAACATTTTAATTTTAGGCTTTATATTTGGTTGTATAAGCCTATGTTTGGTTGGTTTTTTAGTCCAAGATGTTATTCTGTTTTCTTTGCCAATTTGTAAGAAAACTAGTAAAATTTAGAAAATGTAGTTAAATTTATCGGAAAATATCTATAAAATTTTTATTGACAAGTAATGTTATTGATAAATGTCAAAAGTCTGTCTATTACCTCATATGTGAATGAGACTGGAAATCCATAAGATGGCTTGTGACGTCACGTACTATATATTGGCAATGTTGGCAACATCTTAGATTGACCGCTATTTAATTTAAAATTAGGGAAAAAAGAGTACTATGGGCTTATACTATGGGTAATATGGAGATAGGCAGATAGGCTTATTTTAATTTAAAGATCTTATGAAAACGGTAAATGTTATCGAAAATCTAATATTACCGTTAAAATTATTGGAAAAAATTAGCTAAAAATGGATACTATGCCGATGATTTTGCTTTAATTTTTTCCAAAATGATCAAGTCTTGGGAAAAATAAATGCTATCAAAAATCTAGTTATAACATTAATTTGTTTCAAAAAATTTGGTGAAAATGAGTATTATGTGGATGGATTTATTTTAACTTTTACGAAGTTTACAAATCTTGGGAAAACGATGTTTGCTCTTAAAAGTCAAACTTTACCATCAAATCAGTTGGAAAAATTATCTGAAAGTGAGTACCATGTCGATGTGTTTAATTAAATTTTTAGTAAATTTACAGATTTAAAAAAAATGGTACAAGCTATCAAAAATATAATTTTACCATTAAATTAGTTTGAAAAAATTAGTTGTTACTACAGAGGTATGGGGTGCCCCAGGACTGCGTTTTGGATCCGCTCCTTTTTCTTATTTATATAAATGACTTACCATCATATTTGTGGCCCTTTGCTTATTCACTATTTGCAGATGACACAAACATGGATTGTAAGGGAAAACCTAAGCCTGATTTGAATTCTGCAATTTTATTAGCCAATGAGCGGGCCCTACATTGGTTTTGTGCAAATAATCTGCTTTTAAATGGTGCCAAAACTGAAAAACTTAATGTTAGTACTGAGCATTAATAGTAATTGTGTCTTGGGAATAAACATTGATTCTGGATTGAGCCGGAGCCCGCATATCGATGCTCCCTCTAAAAGTCTCTGCAATATTTGCGATACGAACTTTGAAAGAGACTTTAAATATAGCAGCATTGAAGGTGACTTATTTTGCGTTATTTTACTCGAAATTGTTATATGGTATTATCCTCTACTGTGGTTCTTCTGGCGCATTGAAAATTTTTCGTATGCAAAAAAAAGCTGTACGAATTATGACATACTTGGGACCATTAAAGTCATGCCGTAACATCTTTTTCTTCTTGGGAATAATGACATTGCCTTCAGCATTCATTTTTTATACATTGTTGGAGGTTCATGCAAATCGTTCCAATTACGCAACTGGTTCATCATCTGGAATTTCCACCGGCAGATCTGACAATTTAAGAATGCCACATTATAGGTTAACTAAAAGCATTAAAAATAGTTCAAATGTCAATCTCTATAATAAGTTGCCTAATGAGATAAAACGCCGTCTCAATGCAGGGCCTTATGCTGAGAGCCCTGCGTATGGTGGACATATGGTGCCTCTCGGGGGGGGTCTCAGGATTAACCCCAAAAAAGCAGAGCTTCTACTATTCACGAGGAGACGTAACTTTGGCACGCCCCCTGTTATATCTCTAGGTGGCGTGCAGCTGCATTACTCCAGGGCAGTTCGATTTCTGGGAATCAAGTTGGATCCCAAACTCTCCTGGCACGATCATGCAGACACCAGAATAAAGAAGGCCACCTGCGCGCTATGGGCCTGCAGGCGGGCTTTCGGCAATACCTGGGGTCTGTCTCCTAAGATCCTCCACTGGATCTACTCACGCATTGTGAGACCTCTTCTCACATACGGGGCTATCGTTTGGTGGCCATGTACGGAGAAAGCGAAAATTCGTGCTCAACTGGACAGAGTCCAACGTCTTACATGTCTCAGCATAACGGGTTCCATGCGGACGGCGCCAGCTAGAGCGCTTGAGACTCTGCTGAGCCTTTCACCTCTGAACCTCGTTGTGCAATTCGAGGCAATGAAGACTGCGTACAGGCTATACGTCCTCGGCGAACTACGTGCCGGTCACGCAAAAATTTGGTCACGGGCCATACAGGAATGTCCTCTCCTTCTGATGGGCAGTGACTGCATGGCTCCAGTGACTGTGGACTGCGAGGGATTCGTGACGCACATTGCAGGCAGAGAGGAGTGGCAGCATTCCAACAGACCTGCATTGCCTAATAGGGGGACCATCTGGTACACAGATGGCTCCAGAATAAATAACAGAGCTGGATCAGGGCTTATTGGTGGGATCCCACATACCAGTAGGGCATACTCGCTGGGGGAGCACGCCACTGTCTTCCAGGCCGAAGTATTCGCTGTATTAAAATGCGGACAGAAAATCCTAAGCTGCGGACACCGCAATACAGTCGTATCAATATGCTCGGACAGCAGAGCTGCCATTAAGGCTATCACGGCCGCAAAGGTGAGCTCCAAGTTTGTACTAGAGTGCATAAAAGTCCTGAAAAAACTGGTACAGGTTGGATGCAGGGTCCAGCTCGTCTGGATACCTGCAGGTAATGAGGAAGCGGACTCTCTTGCCAGACTGGGATCCGCGAATGTGCCGATGGCGCCAAAACCCATAGTTGGTATCGCCAAATGCGTTGCGGTCGCGTCAATGAAGGGTCTGCTGGACAAGTGGACCCACCGAAGATGGACTGAGTGCCCTGGTATGAGACAGGCCAAAGCGCACATAGGTGGGCCCTCTGCCTGTCTCACCAAAAATCTACTACGCCTAAAAAGACGCGAAATTCGGCTAGTGACAAGTCTTTTAACCGGTCACTGGCACTTAAGAAGCCATCTCTATACTATCGGTACTACGGACAACCCGAAATGCCGATGGTGCTGTGAGGAGAATGAAAGCGTTGACCATGTAGTCGGGGAGTGCCCAGCACTCACACGCGCCAGGTTCAAATACTTGGGTAACACTTTCAGTGTACCGAACGACTTTAAGTCCTTCAGACCAGAGAGCCTTATCGGTTTCTCTAAGGATGTTGGGCTCTGGTAACCCCCGGTGGGCCATGACGGATCAGGAGACCTATATGCACAACTGCCTTGGCAGCCCACTGTTTCGTCAATTCAATGAGATAAAATTGCTAGAGAACCAAATCTTCAAAAGGACCGTCAAGCGCATTTTAATTACCAACTCATTTTATTCAACTAATGAGTTTATGAGTCATAGTTTTTAACAAGAGTGTCAACATATTTATTGTGTCACCTGTTCGAATATTGTGTGTCGTATAATGTTTTATATTTACTTAAAATTTCCTTTGTTCTCTGTATTTTTTTAACTTTTGACTTGCTACAAATACTTTTTATAACGTAGTTAAATAAATAAACCTAAACCTAATTATGAAAGAATTTTTTCTCAACATTCCAGGTGCCTCACTGCCTCCTCCTTCCTTACTAAAACGCAAAATAATTATAAAAAACAAAAAGAAACACCATCACCACCACAAACGGCCTCCAGCCGCCGTCGAAGCCCCGCAACACCCTCCGGAGGCCCAGGGCTCCATAGATCTGACCGGCAATGGGGAGGCTCCTCTACCTCACCATCCTCCCCCATTACAAACCAGACAGGTATAACAAAATTCAACTAAAAAAAAAGAAAACAGCAAATTTTGCATGTAAACTTTCAGGGTTCCAAAGAGTCTACAGGAACAGAAGACGAAGAATCGAGTACAGACGACGAAGTGGAGCATATCGAAGGGGAGGCTCCGATTAATAAAAGCACAGAGGGAGGCTCCTCGGAACCGAACAAACAGAGCACGGAAACCGAGGCGGGGTCGGAAATTTCCGCTTTAGTTAACTACGTGCAACCGGTGCACTTTTCTAGTTTCGAAAATGCCAAAAGTATAATAATTCTTACTTTTTTTTTTGTTTTCACTTAAAATTCTTCGTTTTAGAAAAGAAACGTTGCTATGAAATGTCCTCGTTCGATGAACGTCAAGCCACCGCTCTCCTGAAGGAGTATCCAATACAATTTGTTAATTATAATAAACATCAATTGAGCAGAGTTTATCCGGTTGGAACAAGGTAAATATGTGCCCTAATTTTATGCCTCAATATGCCAAATGAGCACTAACATTTAAAAACTACTAACATTTGAAACTAACCCCGATATTTAAAAATATAAGAGCTTTTTGTGATATTAAGAAAGTCTCTCTCAAATGTAGATATTTTGGTCCTTAAATCAGAAATTTCTGCATGGTTTTTGCGAAAAAAGTGTAATTACTAAATTTGTAGATTGGTAATTTTATATCAAAACTATTAGTTACTTGTTTTTCATCATTCTATTATTTTCTGAGAAAATTGACTTTAAAGATGAGGATTGCAAGAATTAAATAATTTTGACCAGTAATGAACATTTTGGTTATATGACTCGGAAGCCACTGGTTCCAGCAAAAAAGTATAATAACTAATAAAGTTCTAAAATGGGATTTTTTTTAAGATATATTAATAACTTTTTTTTCATAATTCTAATAGTTTACGAAAAAAAAAATTATTTTTAAAGTGAGCATTGCAAGAACTGGATAATTTTGCCCAGTAATGCATATTTTGGTTCATAATGCTAGAACCAGTGGTTTTAGCATTATGGACCAAAAACCTAAAACCAAACAAAGTGTAATAACTAAAAGTTGTAGATTGGCAATTTTTATTTAAAAAATATTACTTACTTTTTTGTCATAATTCTAATATTTTCTGGCTTGATCCTAAAGATGAGGATTGTAAGAAAAAAGTTGCAGCTTAGCAGTTTTTGTATAAAATATTAGATACTTTTTCTCATAATTCTAATATTTTTCGAGAAATTTTATTATTAAAGAGTAGTACAACTGAGTATTTCAAGAAATGAATAGTTTTGCTTATTAAATGCTATTTTGGTTCATAACTCAGGAACTACACTGGTTTTACAGAATAAAGTGTAATACCTAATCTTAGTTCGTAGTTTTAATAGTATCTTAAAAAAAAATCACGTGTACTTCGGCTGTTTAGAAAATCTACAGGAACATTTCGAGACGAGAATCCAAGGACATTTGACTGTGATAATTTTACATTCTTGGAACATCCTTCAATGACGCCTTCAAATACATTCAGATTTTACCAAAAAAAAAAAACCTTCCGTAATAGGCATTTAATTTACGATCGAATAGCATAAAGAAATTCCAAGAATAGTTGAAACAAATCCGCTTCTGCTGTTACGAATATCTCCAGGAAAATCCTTCTAAGACATCTAGAAAACAGCATGTGTCATCAAATAACAATTAGCTTATTTAAATATTATCAGAAGTCGTCATGTGTTGGTTTGCTCCTCATCGTAGAAATCGGATTATTCAATTTGTAACTACCTGAAATCTAAATACCACAATAACAGATACTCAAGATAACAGGGTTCATTAATATTGCGAGAAAATTCAGGTGTTTCCTTGCTTAAAAATAATAAAAAAGTCCTTATTAACCTATGTCCGCAAATTATTAATTTCTAAGATACAGGGTGTTACAGTTTTATTTTTATTTTTGTTTTTTCTTAATAATTTTGGTAGTTATGTAGATATTTGAACGAAAATTGGCATCTGGGGATTTTTTGATATGGTAAATTCAAATTTAATGTTACAAGGGTTCGCATTTGTAGAGGTGAAGCTACATACACGGTTTTTTATACTTTAAAAGTGTCATAATATCTTTTTTATGGTTGCTTAAATTATTTTTTTAATAAAAAAGTAGATTTATCTATTATTTTTACGGAAAAAAGGTATCTTGGTCGAAATCGCTACAACCTACTGTTTTCGAGATATTTAGACTTAACATAATAAATGCATTACATTTTAAAAGTCACAATAATTTTTTTTTTTTTAAGTTGTGTAAAAAAAAATTATGTTGTGTATAACAAATCCCTACAGGCGACAGAAATACTAAAAAAAAATATGTATGAGAAGGCCTTTAACGTACATACATTTAGTACCCATTTATCCATTATACCGAACGGGTTTAATAATTTTTCAACTATTAATTTTTTGCAATGGTTTACACAAATAGTGAGATGTGCGATAAGCATTTTGTTTATGGTTTGGCCAACGGCAATTCATTAGCCGCCAGGCGTCTTTATGAGGAGAAATATCCTCATCGTGTTATCCCGCATCATACGATATTTGCCCGTCTCCATCAACGCCTTTGTGACACTGGAAGTTTTCAACAAACTACTGGTAACATGAGACCGCGCACAGCAGCAACTCCACGAGTAGAAGAAAATGTGCTTCATGAAATTGAGAAAATCCTGCAACAAGCACTAGAAAGATTGCTTTACTGAAATGTAAGTCCTCCTACGGTTTTCATAATTTTAAAGAATAACTTTTTATACCCTTATCATATCCAGCGGGTAGAAGCACTATTACCGACTGATTTTCCGTTAAGACTAAATTTTTGCCGTTGGATGCAACAAAAAATTGGCGAAGACCCCCCAGTTTTTAAGACAAATATTCACGGATGAAGCAAATTTTTCCAGAGAAGCCATAATGAACTTTCACAATAATCACCTATGGGCGGATGAGAATCCACATGCAATTTTAGAAGGCCGTCATCAACATTAATTTTCTCTTTACATATGGGTTGGAATTGTTGCAGACCATTTGATAGGCCCATTCTTTTTGCCATTGAGGCTTACTGGAGATGTTTATCGTCATTTCCTCGAACACGAATTGCCCATACTTTTAGAGAATGTTCCATTGCAGTTAAGATTGCAAATGTACTTCATGCACGATGGAGCCCCAGCTCATTTCAGTTTAGTTGCACGTAAATATTTAAAAACAGTGTATCCGAATCTTTGGATAGGCCGAGGAGGAACTGAATCTTGGCCTCCCAGATCTCCAGACCTTAATTCCTTGGACTTTTTTGCTTTGGGGTCACCTTAAACATTTGGTTTATACAACCCCAGTAGATACTGTGGAAGAATTACGAAATCGCATTATCTCATCCTGTGAAACAATTAAACACACACCCGGAATATTTGAACGAGTTCGCCAATCGATGCGTCGTAGAATAGACGCCTGTATTGCAGTTAGGGGTTCATATTTTGAACAACTGTTATAACTTATGTTCCACTAAGTGGCTTTTTCAAAAGTAGATATTTATCGTAAGAACTTAAAGGTAATTTTTTTTCACTAAATAAAAAATATTTTGTAACAAAAAAATATTAAATAAAACTAATATAAGTTTCAAAAGAGCATTGAATAGTGAATAAAAACTCCAGATTCCATATTTAAAGCTGATGATATTTCGAATCTAAAACGTTGAAATGTAATGCATTTATTATTTTAATTCCAAAAATCTCGAAAACGCTGGCTCGTAGCGACTTTGACCAACATATATTTTTTACGTGAAAATGATAGATATGAAAATGTAACGCCCTCTACAAGTGAGAACCCTCGTAACCTGAAATTTGAATTTACCATATCAAAAAACCCCAAGATGCCAATTTTCGTTTAAATATCTGCATAACTTAAATTATTATAATGTTGGTATTAACAAAAAATAAAAAAATAAATAAAACTTTACACCCTGTATCTTAGAAATTAAGCATTTGCGACATTCAAGCCATTTCAGGAATATACAGGATGTCCCAAATTGCAGTCTCCAAATAACTGCATTCAGAATAAGCGTTAATTTTTTTTATAAACATAAATTAAAATGCTTTATTTTCTAAATACAGGGTGTTAAAATTTTAAAAAGAATTATTTTAATTATAACTTTTTTATTACAAAAATAGTTTTATTAAATTTGGAACACGTCTTTGGGGTAGCAAAAGGCACCTTTTGATCTGAAAGATATTTTAAAATAGGATATAAATGGATTTCGAGTAAAAAATTGAAACCATATCCTGCAGGCTCTCAGTTTACATGGCAATGATGACTTTAGCAAAAGATTACCGCACTACCTAGAGAAACATATTACTTCATCACACATCATATTTATGATCCTGAGACAGAACTCTCTTTAAAAACGATTGATTCATTGATTAAGTCCTTGCATTGGAGAAGAAGCCTCGGTGCACACCGAGGCAAAAATGCTTAAATATCCAAATGATTATTGGTATAGTTTTACTTAGGAAGTCTAAATTATGAAGAATTCCTTTCAACTTTCAACTCTATTCAAAGGCCAAAATCATTTGTAAGAAAAAGAAAATTGAAGGTTAAATACTCTTAGCACCAACATGCGAAACTGTCTTACATAAGGTTTATGATGGATTCCTGGAATTTCACTGACTGTTCCCAGACAATAAAGGAAAATCCAATGAAGAATCCTTGTCTCATGGATTTCACTGACATGAACCTGAATGAAAATTAATTTCTGTAGTCTCACCTAGAGTTATTAGAGGCCAAAGAACTTGGAAATTGCAATACCTCATCTAGGTTTTACGTCTTGGGCTAGGTCTAAAGAGCTTGAACTTCTCAAAGGAAATTCTAACTGATATTCATGGGCAACCAGATTATGAAAGGTAATCTAGGAAACTCAGAGTTCGCTCTCAAATAAGAACTGATTAATGAATGAATTATTATGTCTATTGCAGGTGTATACTGATATTAACCAGAAGTTTACGTAACCTAATGGATTTCTGGAATAGAGTTATTAGAGACCAAAGAGCTTAGAAATACTATTTAGTCATACTGGTTTCACGGATTAAGAATTTTTTTGTTTCTTGAAATTTTAACAATAATATACATACGTATATAAGGAAAATTAAGACTTATTCTGAACACAGTATACTCAGTTAAAGTTTGGATACTGCAATTCAGGACATTCTGTATATGTTTTAAAATGTAGCTCAAAATGTCGATTGGTTTATTTCAATTTAAAAAAAACGAAAATTTTTATGAAAAAAATATAATTTTTAGAAAGTCAATAAATATTTCATTTCATTGAAATAATACTATATCGTGGGTTTATTTTAATTTTAATGAAAATATGTTTGATTTTGACCAAGCTGTTGATCACATTTAAAATCTGAGTTTACTATTGAATTATTTGGGCAAAAGTAGATAAAATGTGTATGGCTGTAGATAAAAATTGGATTTTGAGAAATCCGTTGCTTCGGCTAAAATAATAATTTTACCATTGAATGAATGAGGCAAAAGTAGTTGAAAATAAGTAGCATATCTATAGGTTTATTTTGATATTCAAGAAAAATGTTGGATTCTGGCCAAACTGTTGGTGGTATCAAAAATCTGATTTTACCATTGAATTAGTTGAATAAAACTAACTGAAAATTAGTATTATGACTTTAGTTCATTTTAAGAAAAATTGTATAAACTTAAAAATTCATTTTGCGTTTAAATTAGTTGAAAAAAAAGCTTAATATCAATGCAGAAAATTAATTAATTTTAGAAAATCACTAATATGTTTATTGCTAATTAATTTGCACTCATTTTAAGCGTTAATAATAAAATCCATCTTGAATGTAATCAAAATAACGTCCCTGGAATTGATTGTCATAACGAATGTATTCTGGAATTAATTTAGGTTAGGTATAGAGAAATCTGTAATTTTCAATTGTTTAAAGAAATACAAGAGGATATATACTTATCCTATAAAGAAGTTGCCTAAGAATATCGTTCAAAATTTACAAGGAAATTTCTGAAATATCCTTGTATAGCCTGTATCATTAAATAAAAATCCCTGGAATATTTCATTTAAATATTCTAGAAATGTCCCGGAATGCTCCTTTATTTATAACGAAAATTAGAAAAAGTACTAGAAAACATAAAAATTCATCATTAATTCCATAACTATTGCTTTAGTTTTTAAAATTAAACTCTCTTAATTTCCTATTTTCCTAGATTAGCTTATTTTTAAATAAAATATTTCTAGCATAACATTTATATAAAATTCGTGGGATATTCACGACGACTACGTCAAATTATCACTTATTTGGGACATACATTTTAATTAATTAACGCCGTTAAAAAGACGTACAATAACTCTTTTTGAACTAAATTTCAGATTTGATTCATCGAACTTCATGCCACAAGTCTTCTGGAACGCCGGTTGCCAACTGGTCGCTCTCAATTATCAAACGTTAGATCTGGCGATGCAGCTCAATTTGGGCATTTTCGAATACAACTTCCGGTCCGGTTATTTACTCAAACCGGAATTTATGAGGAGAACTGATCGAAGGTTTTACCCGTTTGCCGAGTCCACCGTGGACGGTATCGTAGCCGGAACCGTCAAGATTCAAGTTATTTCCGGTCAATTTTTGACTGATAAGAGGGTGGGGACTTATGTGGAGGTGGAGATGTACGGGTTACCGGCTGATACTGTTAGAAAACGATTTAAGACTAAGGTAAACTTGAGGAAAATTTTATTTAGTTATGTTGGATAGGCATATGTTCTTTTGCTGTATTGTTTTTCTAATTCTTTTGGGTGTGAATTAAAAAGTAAGAAGTTATGGTATTACATATATTAGAAAACGAGTATTCTCTCAAGAAAGCTTTATAGCTTTTTCCAACTATCTCTTCGCTAAGAAAAATAGATACGAGTTTATGCTGGGTAGTACCACAACCAGTTAAAGTTACCTTTGTTTATTTTATTTATTTAATAATATACGGGATACTCCTTTAAAATAAGTTTTTATCTTAATATGTGTTCAAGTCTATAAAAGTAACTATTATCTAATTAAACTAATTATAATTATCTAAAAACATCGAAAATAGCAAATAAAACAATAACAAGATAAACGCATAAAGTATACACAAACAAAACTTAATATAAATTAGAGTCTGTTATATTCTTTATCTAACGGACCATATTTCTTCTTAAAAACTTGCAGTGAGCTTCTAACAATTTCAAGTGTCATCTTATTAATGGCATGTTAGAGCCATAATTTATGTGATGCTATTCGGTCTTAAATATGTCATAGTTCCTGAGGGTACAAGGGGGAATTTTAAGATCAATATTGTTAAGTAGAGACGGAATATTTACAATTTCAAGATTTTAAGTGATGCAAATGTTATGCATTTTTCTTGTGGATGATAATGAGTATATTTGTTCAGAGAAAAATGGTTGATTTTATTATTTTAAAAAGTTTTAGGAACATCTGCAAATAGTAGGCTACTACAAGAGAATAAAGTTTTGAATACATCATTAATAAAAAGGTTAAACAACAAAGGTGACCGATGACCATTCTGAGAGGGTTAAAACGTAGAACAGAATTGTCAGAAAACTTTTCAGCCATGTTAACAGGTTTTCAGAAAGTCTCGCAGATTTTAATTTGGCAATCAGCTGTCTGTGGTCAACTCTATCAAATGCCTTGGAGGAATCGGTGTAAATAGCATCGACTTGACGACCGGCCTTGAGGCATGGAACACAGGTTGCCTCATATATAACAAAATTAATCACTGTGGATCGGCTCAGATGATCCGAAATAAGACTTTCAAAAATTTCGGCCGATTGAATAGCTTGATAAAGATCTGACTATATCCCCTGCCTGAAAAATTGGAACATGAAAACTGTTTTTCACAAATATCTAGAAACTCACCTTCGGTTAAGTATTCGACTAATAGTAGGGCAAGTATTTCTTAGAGGGGATACATTTTTTAATCACTGTACACGTTTTTGGGAAACAGCATTTAAAGGCTGCCAAATGAGAAAAATTATTTCACCGGCAACACTAAACTCAGGAAATATATGTAATATTTGTTGACTAGGATAAGTTAAAAAAAATAAATGAAAAAAACTGTGACATGTGTTATCTCACCCATGCTCTTAATATGAAGGATTAAGGATCCGGAACAAGCTATATGGCGTAAACTGTAATAGATCTTGACGAGTCTGGTATTTCTACAGTTGGTGAGTTAGAAATATATTTGAAATACGATCGATTTTTATTTGACGATATACACATTAGTTCATTTTTATAGCTCTTGTGGTTAGATTCAACTGCATTCGAATTGCCTGGAACTTCAGGTATATTGGTTGTTTTTACTGGGAATCCGTCTCTGGTTTTATAGCCTATAAAAACAGAGACGGATATGCATGTGTCTCAATGCGCTCTGGTTGACGTAGTAACACACAAATTTCGATGACAAGGACACAGTGTTCAACATACATGCGTTAAAGATTTGCAAGATTCGCAGAGATCCTGTAAGAAACTGTTTGAGAATCATTTTGAATTAATAAAATTTTGTTTTCAATCAAATAGGTTCAATTTCAATGTTTTCCAAAACATATCCCGTTAAACGAGCTTCCACCTGAAGATTTTAAAAGTTACAGAATGAAAAAGAGTAAGAAACCGGCTACTGAAAAACCGGTGACAGTTGATTATTCTGCTTTGGCTATGCGCAGTTTGCTCATGGGATCGGGCTCTCAGATCGGGAAAAATATATTCATTTAGCCCACAAATTCCTCTTGACGAGAAACCGCTTTGGGCATTTTTAAATGTTGCAACTTTAGCATAGGCTCAGTTATTTAGTGCTTGATTCTAATATGTGTTAAGACCCATAAAAGCAGACGTCAAGTGGCCGCACCCTATGGCTGCAATGCAGTGGAAAGCAAAACAATATAACATTTTGAGATCTTCATAACTTCCGTGTCTAGAAGCAATTAAACTTTTTTTCCAGTTGTTGGCTTAATAAACTTAAAGTGCTTGATCCATTGAATGAAAACATTAGAATTCATCCATCCGTTCTCTTGTAGTACTTTCAGTACTTCCTGTTTCATGTTTTCTTTAGAGAATATTAAAGTTCCGGCAGCATTCATACAACAGACCGCTGTTAATTGTTGACCACGTTCTGTGCCTGTGAAAACTCCGACTCATTTGCTCCCCTTTATAGAGAAGATCTTACACTTTTCGCAGGGATAGTGGGAAAGCCAGATTGATCTATATTCCATTATTTCATATACCGTATTAAAGTACCTTGCATGAGCCGCTGACGTTTCGGGTAGTCTAAGGAAAATATGTCTTTTTATAAATCCTCTTCAGCGGTCCCAATTTAGGTTCAAGAAAAAATATACGATTTGCTATTTTTATTAATATACTTCCAAAAATTTTGTGGATTATCAGACATATATTATTTTTGGTTTTATTAATTTAGGAAGATGTTTAACACTTCACAGAAGTGATTAATAACTCCATGTATAAGTACAATCAATAGATATTTCACAAAAGTAAGCAGGATGTGCATCAGTAGATAGTTTTATACAGTGTGGTGACTTTAACTGGGATAAATTCAGTTAAAACTAATCAAATTTTATCTCGCAAAATTCCTAATTTTTGCCGTCGATTTTTGTTTATTTTTTTTCACATTTCAAGATAGTTTTTGTATTTTTTCACCTACAGGGGGGATCCAAATTAACCCCAACTTTTTTTTTCAAATAGAAAGCCACTTTTTTTAAACTCTCTTTGAAAAGAGCCCTTATTCCTGATTAAATTGCCCTATTTACTTTTGTGATTATCTAAAGGAGAAATACGAAAAAAAAATAAAAACCATTAAATTATTACAAAAATTTTGAAAAGTGCAAACAAACGACCTTATAAAATGCAACCCGTTCAAAAGTTATTGGAAGAGGATCCAGATCGCAAAGTTCAGTTCTGTGAATTAATGATGAACGCCTTTGACGAAAATCGCATATCTTCGGAGTGGATCCTTTTTTCTGATGAGGCTACATTCACCCTAAATGGCCATGTTAATAAGCAGAACTGTCGCTACTGGTCTGACGAGAACCCACACTGGGTAAGGGAAACTAATACACAATATCCCCAGAAAACTAATGTTTGGGCTGGCATAATTGGCAGGCAAGTTATAGGGCCCATATTCCTCAATGATACTTTAACTGGGGAAAGATATCTAGAATTTCTTGAACATGAACTAGTTCCAGTCTTACATGCCTTATATCCGAGTCAGTTCGATCCAGATTTATATGATAAAAGAATCTGGATGCAACAAAATGGTGCTCCCCCACATTACGCCCGTAATGTACGCCAGTATTTAGATGACAATTTTCCAAACAGATGAATTGGTAGAAGGGGTGCAATTGAGTGGCCGACACGTTCTCCCGATCTCACCCCACTTGATTTTTTTCTGTGGGGACATTTGAAAAGTCAAATTTATATGAGCAAACCAGGAAACCTAGACGAACTCAAAGAACGTATTAGGCAAGAAATCCGACAAATATCTCCAAAAGTGTTAGAAAATGTCAGAAACAAATTTTATTATCGTCTTGGGCTTTGCCAACAAGTAAATAGTGCTCATTTTGAGCACTTCATCATCTTATACATTAAACGCAACTTTTAATAATTTAATGGTTTTTATTTTTTTTTTCGTATTTCTCCTTTAGATAATCACAAAAGTAAATAGGGCAATTTAATCAAGAAAAAGGGCTCTTTTCAATGAGAGTTTAAAAAAAGTGGCTTTCCATTTGAAAAAAAAAGTTGGGATTAATTTGGACTCCCCCTGTAAGTGAAAAAATACAAAAACTATCTTGAAATGTGAAAAAAAATAAACAAAAATCGACGGGTCTCAGGAGATAAATTTTGATTAGTTTTAACTGAATTTGTTCCACTTAAAGTCACCACACTGTATGTAAATTTCATAAATGGCTAAAAACTAAATCTTAAAGATATATTACGTGAATTAGGACAAGAAATAAATAACAATGAAAAAACAAGCAAAATAACGTGAGGCATATCTAAAAACGTATATTTATCTGTAGAATACTGGTATTCTAGGACTAGGCCTTTATTAGTAGATTATAGTCACCAAATATTAACATTACAGAATACACAAGCCGCCACGAGGTAAAGCGCGAGTCAGTCACGTTACCCGACAGGCTTCTTATTGTGAAAGCCACGAAGAAACCACGAAACACCAAGCTGCGGCAAATCGAACCAGAGCTGGATATGACATTCGATGAATTCAATACCCATAATTCTAATGGCGGAAAGTGCAGCAAGACCTGTTTAGTGCTCTAGCTGAGTATACTCTAGCACATTGTGTGGCCAAGCACTCAAGATAATTGATAAAGAGAATGATAGAAATATTGTCTACTTGGTTACTAAAGAGACGTCACATCAGAAGAAAATGTATAAGGATGTTTGGGATAGTTTGTGTTCTTTAAAAGAGGAGTTGTTTCCCGAGGACCTGAGAAGCCTGGCAATTTGCAGCATATTAGAAGTGGTCTCAAAATCTTTCTCTGAAGAAAAGCGTGGTTTACTACTTCTACAAAAGACATTTGCAAGAGGGCAACCTTATGCCGATATCGATATCCACCATCTTTGGAATCATTTCGGGCGAAAGGAACTTAAGAAGAGGGTAGTGTAATGGTGTTAACAGCCGCGAATATATTAGCTGTTTTCCGTCAGTCAGGAACAATTTTGGTGATCCAAAGGGCGGGTACACCGTGCAACATCTTTGGAAGCACTAGCCTAAAGTCCTAAAAAAATAAATCTTAGGAAATAAACTGCCTTTGCACTGACTATCTTGAAATATAATCATAATATACTTGCACATTGATTGAAAGACTTTTATTTAGAAAGTAAGTAACAAATATTTGGTTTAAATTGAAAGACAACACAACAGACGTTACATTCACTTCGCAGCGCGATTTCATGGTTCATGTGTATGAAAAAAATGCTTCCTTAATTTATTCCGTTTTTTAATTAAATTTTTTAGTTTGTTTTCAATTTTATTTTTTTAGGTAATTCCTTGCAACGGAATCAATCCAGTATACGATGAAGACCCTTTCATATTTAAAAAAGTGGTTTTACCCGAATTGGCTTCGATCCGGATCGTCGCCTACGAAGAGGGAGGCAAATTCATCGGACACCGGATTTTACCGGTGATGGGCTTATGTCCCGGATACCGACACGTTAATCTTCGAACTGATTTAGGTAAGAAGCGAAAACAACGGCCAAATACAATTTGAAAGAGAAAGTTATATGTTCAAAAAATAATTTCAGGTCAACCTCTACCCTTAGCCACTATCTTTCTGCACGTAGTAGTGAAAGACTACGTCCCGGACGGACTGTCAGAGTTCGCGGACGCACTGGCCAACCCGATCAAATACCAGAGCGATTTGGACAAGAGAACGCACCAATTGGCCGTACTGATCGAGGGACTCGAACCCACCGAACAAGAAGAACAAAAAAAGAACAGTCTTGGACGAGTAAGTAAACGAATAAACTTACTAAACCATAAGAAATTGCAGACCAATATTCTTATTTAGAACCCAAAGGAACAAATAAACGGCAGTCCTCCACCGAACTCTGGCAACCCTACTTCAGTAGCAACTGCGGACGTGCAGAGCAACTCCTCTACGTCTGCCGCCACGTTGCCGAATCTCTCCACCACCGATGCAAACCCTCAAAGTAAACTGGTCGAAGTGAAAATTGAGTGTAAAAATGAGGAAATTATCGCGGAAACGTTGGAGAAGTTCATGGAAAATAAATTGGTTAGAGGTAAGGGAAGGCAGAAGGGAAAGTTTGACAGAGATGATGCGGTATATTCAATTATAGAAAAGAAATTGGAGTTGGACAAGAAGTTGGAGTCTTTACGGAAGAAGCACGAGAAAAAGAAGCAGATTTTTCACTCACAGAAGAGCGGCGATTGTAGCGAGAAACGCTCGAAACTGATCAATATGAAGCTGGTGAAGAGACTGTCCAGTAAGAATATGTAAGTTTTTTATCTCAACTGCCTTCAAGGAGCCTCATTTAAATATGTCAATCATCTTGAGTATTGTAAAATGTCTGGTATAGTGGGACTAAATCCTGTAAAATCTTAATATGATGAAACGCTCAAAACTTTTTTCCGGACAAGGTGCTATTAAACTGGTGATATCTCAATACCTCTAGTTGATTTCGTTTTGGTATCTTTTTAAATTTGTTAGAGAAATATTTGCTTAATGTGCTGGTTTTCGTTTGATAACCTACGTTAAGTAATTTTGAGAAATTTCCAGTGTTGGTAGGCATAAGCTGTATGAAGAGTCATCTTTATTGGACAATGTCCTCTTAAAACATCTCAAAAATTCCTTTTTTCTTTTCTGGTATGTTAACAAATTGGTTAGAAAATCACTTGCTTAATATCTACTGATGTACGTTTGATATGACTCTGCATTAAGTAGTTTTTGATAAATTTCCATCTTTTAGTAGGCATAAGCTGTGTGTAGAATCACCTTTAATGGCAAAGTTCTCTTAAAATATCTCAAAAACCCTTGTTTCTTTCTTCTTAGTGTTATAACAAATTTGTTAGAGAATGTTTGCTTAATGTACTGATGTACGTTTAATAACTGCACATTAAGCAGTTTTTGAGAAATTTTCTGCTTCTTTCTTCTTTGAATCTTAGAAACTTTCTTAAGAAATGCTTACGTAACGTTCTGGTGATAGTTCTATTTTAAGTGGTTTTTAAGCAATATCACTTGTTCAGGAATCAACTTTGTGCTTTCAACCACGTTGCGTGTGCACACCAACACAATCACTAACTGTTTTGTGGCAAAATCTTATTAAATACTACCCAGTTAACAACTATGCGCAAAATTTAAATTAAAACTGTCAAATATTTTGACAGTTGTGAAAGAAGTTCTCTCATTAGACTGTTTACGAGCAGCAGCGGAGTCTTCTCTACCGAATCCCCAAGTGCTGAGCCCTTAACGTCCGTAGAAGACGTCGACGGCGGCGCAGAGGAAGCGTCCCGAAGCATCGAAGAGAGAGGGATACCTCGCAGCCAATCAGAACGCCTGTTAGCCATGAACAGAGACCTGATGACTCAAGAGAAAGAATTACGAGAACGTTATTTGGACAGTATCTATTCGACAGTAGAAAAAGTGATGAAGCAAAGCCAAAATAGCCAGCTGAAAACTTTAAAGGTTTGTTTGGTATATTTCTGACTCGAAAGGCCAAATTATGTATGGTATGTTTCAGGACCAGTTTGAAAAGGAGACCAACGAACTGATGCGAAAACTCCAATCGGACCATCGGGAGGAAGTGAAGATGTTGGCGAAGAAACATCGAAACCGTGAACAGTTTACGAGGGTGAAGAGGGAGGCGGTAACGGCGGTAGTGGATCGCGGCGTTTCCGAGCGCGAGAAGTTGGGGCAAGTGTTCGAGGCGCGGAAAGATCAACTGTTGAAGCAACACGAGGCTGTCAGGGAGCAGTTTTTAGAGCACAAAGAAAAGGTGAGTTGGCCTCGTTGGCAAGTTGAGCGGCCATTCATCCAATCGTTTGTTGAGAATTCGTAAGTAAAAAAGAGTTTTTTTACATTATCAAAATGACATTTCTGGGATATCCGACCAATGTTTAATGAAATCTGGATTGTTTAGTATGTTTTTTTGAACTTGGTCTGGTGATTGTAATTGAAAAACAGCATAGAGTATCTATACTAAAATGAATCAATTTTCATGTTATCAAGAATTACTAATTTTACCAGTATGTTAGTCAGGCAAAACTAGCTGAAAACTGTAGTGAACCCAATTGTATATGTTAGGAATTTATCGTTTAAGAAGGCATAATTTCTTTTGATTTGAAAACTTATCACCGGCATCAAACCACCATCCTGCTTATGAAATAAGTATTCCTATTAATTGTGATTTAAATCTTAAGTATGATGGTTTTTATTGGGATTTTGTAAACTGTGATTTTGTTTCCTTGATAGCATGAATTGGGATACTGCTTTTAATCAGAAAGATATTAATAAATGCATTGATATTTGGTATTGGGATGTTTGTTCAAATTAAACATTTTAATTCATCTAATTTTCCCACTTGCTTTAGTAGAAAATTACAGAATCTTGTTATTCAAAAAAGATTGCTCACGCTCAATTCAAAAATAGTAAGGATCCCATGGATTATGTTATTTTTTCAAATTTGAGGAATAAATGTAAAACTCTTCGTGATGAATGTTTTAGGTCATATATTGGAAGTGTAATAATGTAGGAGGTTAAGGAGTTTCAATTAAAACGGCTTGTCTAAAACATGACCAAAATCTAAGTATATTCAAAATTATAATAATTTGGTACAGAAGCACTCAAAATTGCTTAGCCTAAACTATTACACATAAGTCAACAATATAATTATTAAATAAGCATATTACCAAATTGGTTGACATACATAGCGGCTGGCACGAACCCTTACTAGGATATTGACTAATCTATAAATATAATAACATATCTAAAAGGTACCTACCGTATGATAAAAAAATAAGAAATAATTACATTTGTTTTATTCTAAATATAATACATAACTTAATACTTTAATTACTATACTTATACTACAAAAGATTAAATACTGAAATTTCTCATGATCCTTCTTGATTTTGAAAACACATCAATAGATTGCGTAGGTCTGATTCATACCCCAATAGCCGTGGAAAGCATATGGAAGCCGATGTTGCTGATAATGGTCAAGATATTGTAAACTTATTTGCTAGGTATTTTGAAACTACATATAGGCAATCTATCAGCAAGGCTCCTGACTATAACTCTGAGTAAGCCTCTGCATCACCTTTTCAATCTTTGCTTGACATCAGGCAAATTGGGAGGTAAGCTTTTTAACACCAATTCATAAAAATGGCGATAGAACTGGTATTTGTAACTATAGAGGTGTGTATATTTAGACGGTAGTTTCTAAGCTGTTTGACAGGTTGTTTTCTGTGCAATTTTCATGTCACTGTAGGCGATTGCTAAGTGATCATCAGCATGGCTTTTCTCAGGGTAGATCTACGGTATATAACCCGTTGACTTATCAATATGATTTGATTGGTGCTTTTGAGAGGTCCGTACAGGTTCATAGCGTGTATACAGACTTCTCGAAGGCCTTTGATAGGGTTGGTCATAAACATCTGGTTAGGAAGTTGGGGCTATGTATTTCGTTTGGTCGTTCTAATAAAATTATTAATTATCAATACACAATCAACAATAACGAACTCAGGTCAGTTGATACAGTTAAAGATGTAGGTGTTCTTTTCGATACCAAGCTAACTTTTTTGCCGCACGTTTTGGCTATTATTAAAAGGAGTATGCGTAGTCTTCGTTTTATCACTAGAAATAGTATACATCTTTCACCTTACTGTTTCAAATTAATTTATTACTCTTTGGTACGGTCCTTGCTTGAGTATGCGTCTGTAATTTGGTCCCCTTATTATGATTCTCATATTGAACGCCTTGAGGCTGAATGTACAAAGAAGATTCTTAAGATCCCTTGCTTAGAGAGCTGAAGTTAATATTTTTCGTAATTATTGCATCGACTACAATGCTATCAGTATCCAATTTAATATTATATTTATATTTGTATTGTTGTATTATATTATCTAGTATTTTGTATTATCTATTATTGTTTTTAAAAAGTGGCTCTGTCGTATATTTAATAAATAAATAAATTTCTATTTGCTTTAAAAGGCTTTCTTGTGGTTCCCTTACACAAAGAACCTTTTTTAAATAAATACCAATTGAGATGCATGGTGGGTCGGCCCGCTCAGGATGCAGTTATGTCCCTATATTCATGTAATTGATCAAATTTTGAACGCCTTATGCGAATAACATCAATATAATGTACATTTTGTTCATTCACGCGTAATATCTCAAAAACTGTTGAATTTAGTTTAAAAATAAAGTTTTTTGTAGGTTTTTAACGCTCTACAATTTTTATTGTGAAAGTTTTTTCTGCGACTTGCCGTAGATTGGTACCGAAACTTTTCGGATTTAAGCGTATTTTATCAAACCTGTTCGACATTGAAAATGTGAATGGTGATACTATTTTCACCGAAATCAGGCTTTTTTTTAAGCTACATTGACTGTACTAAGGTATCTGTTAGATTGATAGCTGCTTTTGTTTATTTCGTTTAAATAAATAAAAAATATATATTTTCTTTATCAAATAATATTTTCTTTATTAATGGGTAACTAAAGATACTTCGGTTATCCTCCACTAAATTTATTTAAAAATATTAATCCTACATGTTTCGGACATATAACATGCCCTTCATCAGGGATACTATATAAGAGCCAAGGAAACTTATAAGATATATATTCAAATTGTTAAATTATAAAAGGTATTAAAATTACTTACACAAATTAAGGGGTTATGCCAATACATTTTACAGATCTAGTGCGTTAGACAAGGTTAAAAGGTTAAAACGACTAAAAATCAATAAAAATGGCATCCACAATATGATAAAAAGCTTAATTAATTAACAAATAATTGGACGTTGAAGTCATAAAACTTACATTAAGATACATGAGGATGGGACCAAACATGGATTTACAAAAACTTTATAGTTTTTACAACTTTAACAGTTTTTGTAAATCCATGTTTGGTCCCATTCTCATGTATCTTAATGTAAGTTTTATGTCTTCAACGTCCAATTATTTGTTAATTAATTGAGCTTTTTATCCTATTGTGGATGCCATTTTTATTGATTTTTAATCGTTTTAACCTTGTCTGAGGCACTAGATCTGTAAGATGTATTGACGGAGCCCCTTAATTTGTGTAAGTAATTTTAATACCTTTTGTAATTTAACAATTTGAATCTATATCTTATAAGTTTCCTTGGTTCTTTTATAGTATCCCTAATGATGGACATGTTATATGTCCGAAACATGTAGCATTAATATTTTTAAATAAATTTAGTGGAGGATGACCGAAGTACCTTTAGTTAGCCATTGATCTATTAACTCCACTGCAAGAATGAACTACTTCTTCAATTTTCTATATTTATTCAAGCAGATAAATCCAACCAGTCATCAACCCAAAAGGGGCAATTAAATCTAGTAATGTAGAAAAATAAATTAAATTTCATATTGTAGTAAATGCGTAAAATATAAATCGAGCCTGAGCGAAATGAAATCGCTGAATATCTATAGAGTATTATTTATGATTGTATCGCGCTTTCCGGCTTATACCTATATTACAAAATATAAAGTTCTGTGGAAATGAAGCAGATTCTACTATGATTATTATCTACTTGATATCTCCGTTATTTTTAGAGATAGCGAGTTGCGGTTTTCGCGACACTGTGCTACTTAAACTAAAGATGCTGTTAAGAAAATGTTCATAGCCCTTTTATTTTTTAAGATACAGGGCATTTTTGAAATTTTTGCATTTTGGGACCCTCCTCGTATCTCCGTTATTTTTAAAGTTTTTGTAAAAGTAAAAACACATCCTTATAGATTTTTCTCCGTAGAATTCAGTGGTGTAGATATATTTTTTTGATTAATCGTTTTTGAATTGTAACCCAAACTAATGTTTTTTGATGGATTGTATTTTTTAAGGATTTTTATCGATTTTTCGAAATTATTATATTAAAAATTTATTGTTTGCCGAAAATTGTACTATACCTATAAGTCTATTTTGATTTTTTTAAAATTCGCGAAGAAGATTTTGAGTGCTTCCAAAAATCTGAGTTAAATTTAATTATATTATGCAAGAAAGTAGGTAAAAACGAATATCATGTCGATGGGTTTATTTTGATGTTTACTCTCTTTTTCAGGCCCGCCAAACACTCCAAAAAGAATTCCAGATTCGGTTGGCGCAGATGAATGGAGAGTGTAGCAGCGGCGTACCATAAATGTCTCAACGCGGCCCCTATAAAAGGGTCGCTAAAAACCCAAAATTAAATTGATTTACTCTCCTCACTCGTAAATCAACCTCGAATTGATTTACTCCTCACCTAAACCCGATACGGGCACTTGAGACGCCGTTTAACGAGAATATAACAATTAATAATATGATCATCGGTTCTAGTCACTTTAATTACCAAAATGAGATTATTATTATTAATTAATTAATACTGACAAATATTAATTAAGAAAATAGTTTAAATATATAGGGAAGTAGCCAAATAACTCTCTTTTCTCTCTCAGTTGAGGTCACATTCCTAAATAGTTAGTACAATGGATAAAAACTTTCTTTTCTTTCGTAAGACTGACCGAAACCGTATTTAAATCCTCCCCTCCCCTCCTATAAGAAAGAAGTTACTTAAGGCTTAACAGTATTAAGTTTAACTTGTGACAATCAACTACGAAATTGTAACCGGTAGTTAACTAGTCTTAGTTGTAGTTAACTAGGGATTAGTTGTCCGGCTCGAAGGATTAAATAACTTGTGTGGATTACAGTACTATCCCTTATTAGTCAACCAAAAATTGAATAAATTAAATTAAATAAAGCAAACCCAAAATTAGTGTATTCTCGTCGTTTCATATTGTGATAATAGGATTTAGTAACAAACATAAGTGGTATTATTGATTAAGTGCCCTTTGGAGCGCACTTGAGTTCTCTATTAGCGCTTATTATTGTCTATCGCGATTATAGTACAGTCAAAAGTATGAAAACCCCTTCCACTATCCCTTTAAGTCACTCCCACTGATAAATCCCTTCTCCTTTAACCAAAGCCACTCCCCCTTTAAGCAGCCATGTTGTCCGGTGCGACCTTCCGATTGGTCTATAACGCATGCGTATTAGGATCATGGACGAGGTTTAATAGAAAGTGGGAGGGGCTTAACTCCAAAAACGAACTCACCGTTGTATAAATACTGACTGTACTACTATTTTTTTTTAATTTATAATTATGTATATCGAGTGCTAAATATTTTTTTGTTAAGTTGTATGTTAGAAATGTTTTGTAAAGGTAAGAATGTAAAAAATTATCGATTATCTGTTATATTTTTTTTGTTTTCTATTTTTTTGAGTCTATTTACTACTTGAGTGAATTCTGTTATAATGTAGATGATAATAAATTGAAAGTTAAACACTTTTTGGGTGGGTGTTTTATCGATTTAGCATGTAGGACTAGTGCACAAACCAGTGGCGGCTCGTGAGGGAGGGCCCTAGGCCTCCGCCCACTTCCCACCAAAAATTTTCACATCCTCAGACAACATACGATAATCCATATTTTATTATTTGAAATATATTTTTTTAAATATGTCTGCCTAAATATTTCCAAGCATATTAACTCGATGCTCCAAAACACAACTATTCCGAGGGAACTCTAACCAATATTTCCTTGATGGATGGACGCAGAAGCCCAACGTCCTTATCGCCACAGTATAAAGAACAAGTTCTAGTTTATGTTCGGTGTTATCGCAAAGCAAATAACCTGTAGCGGATGCCGCCAATTAGTGCGATCGCGTGAGGGGGAAACGCTGCTGGGGACTCAATGTGATTGAACCCGTGAGCGGATTTTCGCATTCGCTTTGTTAAGGCTAGCGTCCACTATACGGATCGCATCGGGCCTCGTTGCAACGCAATAATACTCTCTCACGTGGAAACAAATGAAAGTGCGTCCACTCGAAGCGCGTCGCATCGGGGCGGAACGCAACGGATTTTTGTTTTGCCTCATAGGCGGATTTTTGCGGACGGCACGTTGCGACCCGTCTCAAGTTAACGTAGAGCGATAGCAGCACAAACACATTTTAGTATTTTTGGTTAATTCTTTATTGCTTTGCCCACAAATTAACTAGGAAATTAATTAGAAATGGACGAAGACTTGCTAATATCATTAGTGTCCCAGTATAAGGAACTATACGACACGGAAGATGCGAGGTACCACTACGAACAGAGGAGAAACAATATATGGCAAGAAATTGCAGATTTATTGAAATTAAGGGGTGAGTACATAGGTATTTCAGACGCATTTATTTACCTAATTAAATAATAATATGTCAGATACATATATGTAAAATAGACGGTAGCGAAGTATATATTATTCGTTATGACGAAATCCTCGTCTTATGACCTGTGATTGCCAAGGTAGTGATCCGAAATTCGATACAAAATATTGTTTAAACTTGTCCCGAATACTGAGAGCAAGTTGTGTTGCATTTCCACTAAAGTGTGGTAAATTCACTAATCCTTCCAATGTTTCATTATTTTTTTTAAATCGTCTTGTAACCCCACATTGGTAATTAAAAAGTTATGTAAAGCACACGTTGCTGCCACTACAATGTTAATATGTTCAGGGGTCATGGATATTCGTCTTTCGTATATTCTAAACCTTCTGCATAGTATGCCAAACGCATTTTCACTGACCCGTTGTGCTCGGCTTAGCCTATAATTAAACACTTTCTTCTCTTCAGAGTCTAAAGTCTGGTTACCAGGATATGGTCTTATTAAATGCCTTCCTAAAGGAAATGCTGCATCTCCAATAATAACATAAGGCATAGTATCTTCAGTGCCAGGAAGTGGTTTGTAATGAGGAATGTTCAGTCTGTTCTCTGCTAGTGCTTTTCCGAAATTGGAATTCGAAAAAATATTTCCATCGGAGTTTTTCCCTAGGCCGCCAATGTCGACCGCCAGAAATTTATAATCGGCGCCTACCAAAGCTAATAAAACCACACAAAATGTTTTTTTACAGCCAAAGTATTTCGATCCACTTTTTGCGGGACATTCTATAACAACTTGTTTCCCGTCTAACGCCCCTATACAGTTGGGAAAATTCCATTTATCCCAAAACTGACAAGCTATTGTTTCCCATTGTTCTTCCGAAGGTGTGTCAATTTTCATTCTCTGCCATATTGCTGTACAAGTTTCGTAGACTATAGCTCTTACAGTCTTTTCTCCTAAACGAAAACTGAAAGCAAGTGATCGAAAAGAGTTGCCAGTCGCCAAAAACCTGGAAAAGAATTTAATTATTAGTGTTTATACCCGCAAAAAAAAAGAATATTGTTTATTTAATATATCCATACATTTTCTTTTTAGCATCCGAATGTCGGGACCCCTGGAAAAGGCTAAGAGACAACTTTAGGCGCGCAAAAAATTTGCGAAAAACCAAGAGCGGACAAGCCGCTACAAAGAATAAGCCTATTAAATATGAGAAAGAAATGCAATTTCTAACTTGTTACTTGGAAACTCAGGAAAAATGTTTAACAAACATTTCGAGACAGTCGAGTGATGATGAAGAAGCTGTGCTTGATAACATGTCGCCACCATCTACACCAGGGTCCCAATCCCAAATGAGTTTCAATTCAACTGCTTCATGTTCAAAAAAAAAGAAAGTACAGGACGAATATGGCCAGTCCTCAACCTCGGCAAAAACACTGTTTCAGTCCTATATTAAGAAAAAAGTATGACCAACCTCGCCAAGAACCTGACACAGTTGTTGACTTTTTTACTAATTTGGGGTGTACAGTGAAAACTTTTCCTGAAGACATCCAAATTCGTGTAAAATGTTCCGTCTTTAAAATTATAAATGACGCTGAATTGGAAATGTTACAGCGAAAAGCAAGCCATGAACAATATTTTAATCGTCCTACTGTGCGGAGCCATTATCAAGAACCAGTCCGAATGCCAGTGTTACAGACAGGTCAAATTGCAACGACTGGATCAAATACTATGGTCCAAAGCAATGAACTTAGTTATTCGTTAGGATGGCAAGTTTATTCTCCAGTTTCACCTGGACAATCCTCACCAGTCGCACAAGCTGGACCAGCTGATCACGCAAACAAGACATATATGCAGATGGGAGAATTTCTAACGTTTCCTGAACGTTGATGTTAGTAGACTAACAACTTAATACATTTATATAGAAATTAGAATAAAATGTAGTAAGTATAAAAAATATGAATTAAAGTTTATCATCGCAGAAATAATAGTTTTTGATTTCATGCCGTGGAACATTAAAAAATGAGCTATGATCACTTTGCATAAAATTATTCTGATGCATGTTTCTTTATAAGAATACTACTTACCTGAGACAGACAGCCAGTCGTTCATATGGCTCTACTGGTTCTCTAAATTTAGATTTTTGTTTTATAAGGTCGTTATTTAAAATATGCAGTAATTCTTCAAATTTTTCTTCTGACATACGAAAATATTCAAAAACTTTGTAGGGTCTTTTTTCAAATCTGGAATTAAATGGTGAAATTCTCCGTATAGTTTTCTTTGCCTGCATATATCGTGAACCCACATTTTATGTTTACGTTTCTTTTTTTCCATTTTTTCTTCCTCTTCCAGCAATATTTGAAACAGGAACAACTCTTCATCAGACGTATCTATTTCCATTTCAGGACTTTTTTATCAGTTCAATGATTAAAATGACTCAAATTTCAATAGTGTCGAAAACGCTCGTCCCACTCCATCTACAATAAACACAAAAACGACTAAACTGAAACTGGCTAAACATACAGTATACCTAAAAATATCCGTCTTGCTGCGTCTATAGTGAACGCAGTTGCAAGAAATGCGGCCCGGTCCGCCCCGCCGGGATCCGTCTGAAGTGGACGCTAGCCTTTATCACCGAACATAAACTAGAATAGAAGGATCACTCTAAGCGCCGCCCAAAATGTTGCCTGTCTCACTCGCTTTGTGATGCTACTCTTTTTTGCTGCCCGGTGGCGACTGCGTTATACAGGGGCGTCTTCAATATTAGAACTATAATAGCGTTGGGCGGAAATTTTGTACTTTAAAAATGCCGACGATATGTTGCGTAGATGGCTGCAGAAGTGAAAGGGGATATACATTTTTTTTTAAATAAAAATGGATTAGTTCACAGAAAAAAATACACGCTTTTCTTCAGTATATCTTAAATATCTCGGAAAATTGAGATCTTACAAAAAAATCTAATAAACAAAAGTTGGTTTAAAAATAAAAGATCGGCTTTATAGGCTCTATAAAGCCAATATGGCTCTATAGGCGCCGAGATACAACTGTGTGAACATAACCCCTTTTTTTAGATAACAAAATATAATGACGTAAAATAATAACTTGAAATAATTTTCAAAAATCACGTTTCTTATACAAATATCTAGCACGTTTTTTCAAGTATGTACTATCAAAAACTTTAAAAATAAACTTGATTGTAAGTCATTAGCATAAAAATTCAAAAAGTTAGGAATAAAATAAAAATAATTGCAGTTTTAAAAAAATTTATCATAAAAAATTATGTATTTATTTCAAAAATTAAAGCGTAGCCTTCTACAATGGACTATATACATATAGGTACCAATAATATGTTTAAAAAGTATCAGCGATTTAGAGTACATATTTTTTTAAAATCGTGATTTTAATCTAAAAAAATGCAAAATTTTTGGTAATATTCTGTTATTAGTGGTGGTTTTTAATAGTGAAAGCTATCCGATTTATTATTAGTTGCATTGCAATCATTTGAATGATATAAATTTTAGCCACTTATACCGTCTAACCATACTAAAACTGCATTTTTTTCGTCATTAAGGGTGGTTTTTAAGGGTTTAAGTTTCAAAATATTGATGTGTACTATAATCCCCAATGTAAAACTATATTTATTTTACATATTTATATGAATTCTAGGTTGTAAAACACCTATTTTCGTTTTATTTTAATTTTAGTGGTTTGTTCTTTCATCCCCTATTTCAAAAGCAAATAATTAGGCATTTAATAAGTTTTTTTATTTAACTGCCTTTTTATATTTCACTGTTACCGAGTTCCATATGCTGAGTGTTGTTATCACATTATTATGTAAATTTAATTAAATATTTAAAAAATGGCTATATTAACGAAGTTATTATTAATTAAGTGTATGTAATATTAGGTAGGTAGTTTCTTGGTCAGTTGAGAAAAGAGCATGAAAGGAACATAAAGCTAAGATTTAATTGTGTACATTCTAATAAACTTAATTTTAAAGCTATCTACCAAGTGTTTTTCTTACAGTTATTTGTTCAAAAGAGATACTTAATATTATTCTTTCAATTTCATTTTAACAATAATACAAAGTGCCTTTAATTTCAAAAAATTCCATATATTACACGCTGCCCGCCGCGATGTACGAAAATATTCCTTATTAAAAATGTTTCAAACACCCCCCGTATCGTAAAGGATTGCCGCCGAAACTAAATAATGATTTACGACCGCGTAAAAAAAGTCGGCACTGTTTAGAAGTCCCTACTTCAAACGGCCGCAAGAGAGTGAACCTACTGTCTTGTTCTTTATACTGTGCCTTTATACAACGATGTGTTGCGCCGTTTGTTTTTTATTTGGCTTCTTTTGAATCGTAATGTGATTGTGAAAAAAGTAGAAAATGAGGGAGTGTGATTTGAAAAAAACTAGTGTTTAACAACTTAACTTTAGAAGCGAAAGTGTAAATAAAGAATAACGGACATCCTACGCCGATATTAAATATAAATCGAACACAAAAAGGGTGTAAAAACAGATCCGCACCTGCTCAAAATGCTGGAAAAAAATCATCATAATCTGTTTTTTACTCTAATTCAGGTTAACATAAAAACTCTTAATCTACAGTAATAATTAATGCAGTATTTATGGTGTCCTGATTCGCCATAAGGGCATAATCACACCTATAATAGAAACCCTCATTTTTTCCCCAAATTATAACACTTAAAAAGAACTCTTACCGGACGTTTAACACAGCATTCACAGTATAAACATTTAATGACTATCAAAAAATGATTAACAGTTATTAAAATACAAATAAATTGAATGGATAGTGACTTCTATGAATAGATAAATAGAATACGTAAATCAAATACTGACACAAATAAAAATTACTTACTTACGGTTGGACATTAAGATTACATTAAAATAACAAAAATAGATAAATATCATTATTACAAAAGACCCGGCACTACATGATAAAATAATTGGTCTACTATATTGTTAAAAATAAAGTGCAAGCTATACGACTGTTGATCACTTACAAACACACACAAATAAAATCAGGGCTTTTTATTTCAGGAGATTCTAAAAGATCCAGTTTTTTAGCCTTATCACATGCATACAGTCCATTTTTTTTTATCTCGGATCATGGGTTTTACGTGTAATATTTTCAACCCCATGTCAGAACCTGTTCTATTTAATCGATAGGATTGAAACTTGGAATAAGTGAAGTTTAAGTTAACAGACTTTAAAAAATCCCATTATTTTGCAAAAAAATTTGGGAAAAACCTATTTAAAATACGTTTTTCTGATGAAAAAGTTTGCTTTTTCTGCACCTCGTAACCTTCATTACCTTTACACTTCAAAGCAGATAGACAAATATCTGACAGTGACACAAAATAATTTCCTCAAAATCTCAAAAATATATTTTCAAAAATCAACAATAAACAAATAAAACCTTTCAAATAAATTGTTCAAAGTGACCTCCAAATTGAGCCAAACAAAAGCCCAGACAGTTGTAGAAATGTCTTTTAACATTTAGGAGCTGCCGGGGAGTAATGGTACGCGAAGCCTCGATAATTCTATTACGAAGTTCTTCGATATTGTTGGGTCTGCCTCTAACAATATCAAACACTTTCGATGATAGATAGCCCCAATAAAAGTTATCTAAAGGCGAAAGATCGGGGCTTCGCGCCGGCCATTTAGATGGCCCAAAACGTCCAATCCAGCGTCCTGGGAACGTGGCATTCAAAAACTCGGTAACAGTCGCTGCACTATGAGCGGGCCATCATGTTGAAAAATTATCCTGCCATTTTGAACATCGTTTCCTAATGCGGGAATGACCTGTACCTGAAGTAATTCTAAATATTTTGCAGTATTTAGGCTACCCTCTATGAAAAATGGTCCAATTATTCGATCTCCAAGAATTCCTGCCCACACGTTAAGTTTCTGTCTTGTTTGGGTATGCGTTTCCTGGATGACGTGAGGATTTTCTCGCGCCCATATTCGAGTATTTTGTTTGTTGACTGTACCATTTGTACAGAAAGTACTTTCGTCTGAAAATAGTATTTTGTTTGTAATTGTGGGGTCGTTGTTAATTCGTTCCATCCACTGTTCACAAAACTGCATTTTAAGAAAATAATCATTAGGCAAGAGTTCTTGAACATTTCTAACTTTAAAAGATTTGTATTTTTCTTTTCTGATTGCCTTATAGCAACTACTCCTACTTTTTCCGGTAACTTCAGCAAACTGAGTAAGACTATTGGTTGGTTTTTCTTCAACGGCCAAGCATACCTCCATTTTAAATTCTTCGTCTACTACAGTTTCGGTTCTTTTTCGTTTTAAGTGAGAACTGGCGATGCATCCAATCGTAATCAATTTTTCATGAAACTGTTGTACTGTTGATCTAGACGGGACGGGACGGTTAGGATAAGATACGGCAAAATTATCTACCACTTCTTGCGCCGACATTCCTCTAATGTAGTTTGAAACCATCTCAATACTTTCCTCCGTAGTGTAAATCGATGATTTAAAAGACAATTTTAAAGAGTTTTTGAACAATTTCAATGGAGCAATTTAAAAATTATTTTGTGTCACTGTCAGATATTTGTCTACCTGCTTTGAAGTGTAAAGGTAATGAAGGTTACGAGGTGCAGAAAAAGCAAACTTTTTCATCAGAAAAACGTATTTTAAATAGGTTTCTCGCAAATTGTTTTGCAAAATAATGGGATTTTTTAAAGTCTGTTAACTTAAACTTCACTTGTTCCAAGTTTCAATCCTATCGATTAAATAGAACAGGTTCTAACATGCGGTTGAAAATATTACACGTAAAACCCTATTACCCGAGATAAAAAAAAATGCACTGTATAATAATTGTATGCAATCTCCGGTGAAAATGCACATTTTTCGGCCAATAAATGATTGGCAAAAGCATATTTAGAATAAGTTAGGTTATTATGAAGGTATTTAAACAACTGAAGTCGTCTTTGATTCTCTGTGAAATTTTCAGGCCAAACTGACCCACGTAGACTGCCGGGCACTCCGGTCATTTAATTTTGTAAACACCAGAAGATTATGAAGGCCATAATTTGTCTTTAATTTTAACTAGATGCTTTTTAAAAGTATTTGGGGTTGAGAATGCACAAATGACATTCAACGGCGCAAAAGTTTTTGCTTGCTGAGACGCAATATTGCCAAAGTGAGACATGGGTCTTTCAATGTTAATTAGATAGGAAACTCCCATAAGAGCCAATAAATAGAACGACTGAACGTCGATTGACTTTTGCGCGCTCTGAATATCGAGCAGTAGACTTTGTCTAGCTAAGGAAAGGTACAGCACGTGTTGTTCGGCTCGGTTGCGCAGTAAATTTGTTTACGCCGCTGCCAAAGCAACGGTATCGATCGCCCGATTTGCATATAAACAGTGCCGTTGCGTTAATTCTTATATTTGTGTTCTGTGCCATTAAATTAAATTAAAAAAAGGCGCGCTACTGTCGCTAGTCGCGCATTATTAGGGGACAAAACTTGGCGCAGCTTTGAAACAGATGGTGTACCTTTCCTTAGCTAGACAAACTCTAGTACTATACCGTATTATACTCTACTATACCGTGCGCATAAAATTAGTGGGACTTGTGTGATTCTTTCGGAAATTATAGTAGATAGATTGAAAAAGTGTTAGATTGGGACTTTTTTTTCCCCAATATTAAATAAAGTCCTCAATTTATCACTTTTTCTATTTGTGTACTATAATTTCTGAAGACCCATACATTTCCTACTAGATACATAGATCTGGGTTTCAGAAATTAAACAAGAAATATTCACAAAATGGATTATTTATTATTATGTATACAGGGTATCCCGAAAAATTTGGAAAATCTCTGGGATTCAGGTTGAAAATAAAAAAAAATTATATGAAATATTCCTAAGAGCGTAATTTGCTCCCTACGGAGATGCAACCCTTTAAAGACGCCGCTGGAAATCGGTTTTTCTTGAATAACTTTAGAAGTACTTGGTATAATTTAATAAAAATTGTATGTGATCAACACTACAGAGACCTTAAAATGGAGTGCTTAAAATTACCTGATTTACCTTGTTTATTTTACCATGGGCGGACTAGGTTGTACATTATAATGCTTAAATTTTTAACACCCTGGATTATAAAGACTCTGAAATAATAAATATGGATAGCTTGAACCTTAAACTAAAGAAAAGGCACTCTTGTTTATTATCGATAAAATGAACAGTTTTGGAGAAATAGCAAAAAATTAAGAAATAGTAACAATTGAAGGGTACAGGTTAAAAAGGGGGAATGTCAAAAATCGTTGATTTTCAGGAAATCAATTTTTAATTTTAAAACCCAATAACTTATTGTTTTATTACTTTGTATTGAATGTATTAATGGATTTAGTTTGGTATGTCTATTTGGGATTGGAATTGAGAAAATATTAATGAAATTCAATTTTAAAAAATGTTTAGAGCAAAAAAGAAGAAGAAAGTACAGATTGTAACGAACAAGAAGGGGGAATGTCACATATTTTCACTGTAGTTTTGTGGTATCATCAGTTTTTTATACACAAGCAATTCTAAAGCAAAACAGCAAAGGTTAATTCGAATTTCTCATTTAATTGGGAAAAATACAGAAAAAATTCAAACACTTTTTTTGCGCTTCTTACACACGAAGCTTTTGGAAAGGAAGCCTTGTCTTTGACATTTCTGGTATGTTTTAATGTAGAGAAATATTTTCTAGCGGCTGGATTGCGACAGAATTTCATTAAGCACTGCAGGTCATTGTACTTGGCTAGTGTTATAGGCAGTAGTCCTGCAAATAGATAAAACATCCTTAAAATTGGAAAATAATATTATGTGTATAGTTAGGTACCTTTGTATAATTAGCCTGGTAATTCGAACAAATTGTTTAGTAAATTATTGATAAATTTTTTCTTCGGTGCAATCAAAACAGCCGATTCCCACATACCATTCCATGTTGATCGATGGTAGACAAGCCTGGGATGATCTTTAACGACTTTTAGTTCACGTATGGGCTAGATCTTCATTGAACACTTATTTTGTAAAGTGTAAAAAAATGTGTAGTCCAGCATTTAAAAAAATCGAAAGTGATTTCCCTAACATCAAAAGGATTTGGTTTAACTCGTGCAGCTCTGAAAACTTCATTTGGAAGTTCCACACGCGACTTTTGCTGAACTAGTCCAAAATCCTTGTCGCATTCCATAAATGAATGTCGTCTAATGGGATAACTGATCTTGATTTCATCAAACCTTTTTTGCACATGCACTAAGTGATGGAGGTAATGGATAACTGTGTAATTCTTATTCTGTCCCTCACATGAGTCGCAAAATATATCGAGGACTCGAACACTACTAGGTAGAAAGTTGTAAACAAAATGATGCAACATCGAACATACATCGTCAGAGCCTTCTCGACCGTTTGTTTCAGGATAAGTATAGAAAATACTTTGATTAGTCGACAAAACATGAATATTAAAAGAGAATACAGATAACTATCTCTTATAATAAACATCATTTGTGCTGATGTTGGGCACTGGCAGATTTTTAGCAAAATCCATGCATATTGCTTCTTTGTTCTCAATTACCCGACTAAATAATTTTGCAGCCTTTTTTCTTGAATAAAACACTTCAGCTTTATGCTTGTGAAATAGATTTTCCTGTTGGAGGGTAGTGATTTTGTCATCTAGTTGTTTTTTTTTCTATGGCATTTTCTGACACATTCTTCATTTTGGTTTCTAGGGACCTAATATTTGCCGAGTATTCGTCGCAGATACTGCACGTATCCGACCTTGGGTAAACAAATGAAATGTTGAAGTCTCGTGGGAAAATAGATCTATATGTTTGATATGACACACAATATTTTTGATCTGTAATGGTATTTTTTTACATATTGTACATTTTTCTGATATTTAAATCTTCGGGCAGGTAGGTTTTTGAAGAATCATTTAGGCTGTAATGGCTTTGTCGTCCTTTGAAAGAACTAACATGATTGACTACTAGATCTTTAGCTTCCTGTTTTAGCTCTAGAGCCCTGTTTAAGTGTTTTTCTCGTTTATCAATTGGGGCGCTACCAATCATTTTTAAAGATTTCTGGAGAATTTCAAGCTTTTTTTTGGTTATACCATGTAAGGAAAGAAAAGCCTTAAAACAAACTGGTACTTCTGTTGTCTCACCATCTAAAGAAATTCTGACACGATAAGCAAATGAACTCTCATGTAATCTTGCGACCTCTTCTGCGTTACGTGGACGTCGCTTTTGTACAGGACAGACACTAATAAGTCCACACAAATAGATGTTTTGCTCATCCACGGATTTTAATAAATTAAACTCACTTATTATCTTTTGTCTTGCACTAAGTGGAACTTTATCAAAACACTTGAGACGTTTACATTGGCAGTCACTTCCTGTCGCGTGGCTTTGTAGGTTAAGTTTTTTAGAAACATCGGTTAGTCTTCCGTAATTTTTTCTCTTTTTTCCCTGAACTGGCATAACAACAAAGTCTTCACTGTCACTGACACTTGGATTCATTTTATACTGTTTATTAGCACTACAATATTAAAATACGACTTGTCACTTATATTTCTACAAGTTTGACGAGCAATAAATAAACATTAGAACCGGTAAACACAATCAGAAAATAAAAGTAACTGCAGTCAAGAGAGCCTTCTGACAGTTCCTAAATAACATGCATTTGTGACGTTCCCCCTTAGCATGTGGCGCGCGGACTCTCAACCTTTTTAGCCAGTACAGCTTAATTTAAATTGTTGATATCTGGCAACTCTTCCCTTTTTTCGCCTGTATAATGTTACTAGGTGATACTTCTGTCTATTAAAAGTTGAACGGACTGAACAGCTCACAATGAGTAAAAAGTGACATTCCCCCTTTTTAGCCTGTACCCTTCATTGTTAAAAAAATAAAGTATACAAATTTTTTGAAATTCCATAATATAAACTTACCACTTAATTTAATTAAGAACTTTGTTGTATAAAGAACAAACTTTAGAAAGCTGAATATCCAGGGCCTCACAAAAGGTTATAGTAAATGTATAAAAATCAATACAAAATTATTAAAATCACCAAGAAATTAATGCATACTCAATTCACCAGTAATATTACCTAGTTAATATTATTAATTAAATAACTTTCAACAAATTAGCATTGATAAAGAGGCAACAAGTAAAAATTATAGCAGCAGAAACAGAATATGTATCTAGAAATAGAAAGCATATATTGAGATATTAATTTAAAATCATTCGAAAAAATAAAATATTACCCCATATTGTCCATATCTAGGATTTGGTATTACTAAAAATTTGTTTATTATTTTGATACAGTTTTTAACTTTCAATCCATCAGCATATTTTGTTGTTGGCCTCTGCTCTATGTAATCAAAAATGGTCAATTCGTTCGAATCATGTTCTGAAAAAAAAAACATTTTTAAATGGAAAGTCCTATATATCTTGAACTTAAAGAAATACAAAGATATTACTTTATTGATTTTAAAAATATCATTTGGCCACACAACAGAGACTGCATCTAAGAGACACATTAGGTATTTTTTTTACCGCGATAAAGCTAACTAATTAAAGATCTTAGTTTAACCCCCCAAGCATTTTATCATTAACCAATTAAGCTTAAGCTTTCATCTCTGGTAAGGTCTCTTGTTACGAAGACCATTCTAACTTACCAGGAATTAAGCCTGGGTGGTTAAATGAAGGTATGGCATCTGGTTTAAGGCCCCTCCATGAATTGGGCATGAATCAATGAGGAGTAAAATAATTTTCACATACATAGAATTTCAAATAGAATTCTTTATTACTGAGATTTTCATGGTTTCAAGGCTTAAGAATCCGAACCCAAGTATTTGATATATTGAGCCTGTTAAAGAAACCAGAAACAAAGCACTTTATCAAAACACTTGAGACGTTTACATTGGCAGTAACTTCCTGTCACGTGGCTTTGTAGGTTAAGTTTTTTGGACACATCGGTTAGTCTTCCGTAACTTTTCCTCTTTTTTCCCTGAACTGGCATAACAACAAAGTCTTCACTGTCACTGACACTTGGATTCATTTTATACTGTTTATTAGCACTACAATATTAAAATACAACTTGTCACTTATATTTCCACAAGTTTGACGAACAATAAATAAACATCAGAACCGGTAAACACAATCAGAAAATAAAAGTAACTGCAGTCAAGAGAGCCTTCTGACAGTTCCTAAATAACATGCATTTGTGACGTTCCCCCTTAGCATGTGGCGCGCGGACTCTCCTCCTTTTTAGCCAGTACAGCTTAATTTAAATTGTCGATATCTGGCGACTCTTCCCTTTTTTCGCCTGTATAATGTTACTAGGTGATACTTCTGTCTATTAAAAGTTGAACGGACTGAACAGCTCAAAATGAGTAAAAAGTGACATTCCCCCTTTTTAGCCTGTACCCTTCATTGTTAAAAAAATAAAGTATACAAATTTTTTGAAATTCCATAATATAAACTTACCACTTAATTTAATTAAGAACTTTGTTGTATAAAGAACAAACTTTAGAAAGCTGAATATCCAGGGCCTCACAAAAGGTTATAGTAAATGTATAAAAATCAATAAAAAATTATTAAAATCACCAAGAAATTAATGCATACTCAATTCACCAGTAATATTACCTAGTTGATATTATTAATTAAATAACTTTCAACAAATTAGCAATGATAAAGAGGCAACAAGTAAAAATTATAGCAGCAGAAACCGAATATCTAGAAATAGAAAGCATATATTAAGATATTAATTTAAAATCATTCGAAAAAATAAAATATTACCCCATATTGTCCATATCTAGGATTTGGTATTACTAAAGATTTGTTTATTATTTTGGTACAGTTTTTAACTTTCAATCCATCAGCATATTTTGTTGTTGGCTGCTACTCTATGTAATCAAAAATGGTCAATTCATTCGAATCATGTTTTGAAAAAAGACATTTTTAAATGGAAAGTCCTATATATCTTGATCTTAAAGAAATATAAAGATATTATTTTATTGATTTTAAAAATATCCTTTGCCCACACAACAGAGACTGCACCTAAGAGACACATTAGGTGTAATATTTTTTTACCACGATAAAGCTAACTTATTAATTAAAGAGCTTAGTTTAACCCCCCAAGCATTTTATCATTAAATTAAGCTTAAGCTTTCATATCTGGAGAGGTCACTTCTTACGAAGACCATTCTACCTTACCAGGAATTAAGCCTGGGTAGTTAAATGAAGGTATGGCATCTGGTTTAAGGCCCCTCCATGAATTGGGCATGAATGAATGAGGAGTAAAATAATTTTCACATACATAGAATTTCAAATAGAATTCTTTATTACTGAGATTTTCATGGTTTCAAGGCTTAAGAATCCGAACCCAAGTATTTGATATATTGAGCCTGTTAAAGAAACCAGAAACAAAGCACTTGCCATTTTCACAAAAAAAAACTTATTACAATATCTACTTATGCAAATGCAATATCGCCAATGTCTATATTCAATTTGATGTTTTTACTGTTTATTTCTAAGTTCTTTTACAACAATGCTTTTTTAGAAATTTTTCTTTATCCCACGTGTCAGCACATCTAAATGAAAACTATTCACAACTGACACACTGAACTAAACACCTGGAAACATTTATTTTGTGCGAACTATGAGAACAGATCAATTTTGTTAGTTTGCAAATTGGCGGCATTTTGTATCACATATCAAACGCTTGTCAGTCCATGTAGTTTCGAGGAGATAATTTCGCTCTCTTACCACCATCTATTCGTCGAGAAGTAAAAGCTTTTTCAGTGTTCCGTAAGTCGCCCAAGCTTTCAAGGCCCTAATGACTGAATGACAAATGACAGCCGATAATACAGGGACCTGAAACTCTTATTTTTTTTGAATTTGTGCCCCAACGCGCAAAAAGCACTACTACAAGTATACGTGATCTCATTAACGAGGCGCGGAAGTATAATGGCAACTTCGTTTATACAAAAGGAAGACAGCTGACGAGCTCGAAAACTAATCAATTGAAAAATGTTATTTTTGACAGTTGAAACATATGCCGCATTTTCGCCTAAAGCAACATACATTAAGCAACGTCGTCAATTAAAGACGAATAGATATTAGAAAATTCTTTTCATTTGTAGTGAAAATTCTTTTAATGTAGATTAATTAATAATATAGATATTTTAATACAAAACATAACGCGATAAAAACAATAAAAAACGCAAGAACTCTTCAAGCCAAAGAGCAATAGAAATGATTTTCTCTTACCTATTTTCCACTCACCATTAATAACATTGTTTGTTTTACAAATATGCTTTCAGTAATAAAACGCATCTGTACGCGCCTTCAGGACAAAGGTGACATTTGACGTTTATATTTTTACTGTCGTGATGAATCAGTCTACAACCGAATGACACCATTGTTGCCATTGTTAGTAAAACAGATATATCAGTGTCGTTGCCATGTTTCATAAACAGTTCAAAGCGAAAAAAGGTACTTCTACAAAAACTCGTCACAAACAAATATAAAAACTATTATATGTAATAAATTCTAAATATAAAAATAACAAATAACAACATAAATGTATGAACAAGTGTCTACTCCACGATCATCAGTAAATCTTCGGCCTCGATTTTCATATTCAGGTCCACTTTCACTTCTTTTACGGTACCAGCGACTGGACTTTGCACCACCGTTTCCATTTTCATCGCCGAAAGGATCACCACGGGATGGCCCTTTTCGATTTTATCTCCAGGCTAAAACACGCATTTTAAAAGGGAGTTTTAGATTAAATGGGGATTTCCCGTTACCTTAACCCTAATATCGATAACAGTACCAGGCATGGGAGCACCGACTTGTGACTTATTTGCTTTGTCAGCCTTGGGGTGAACCACTTTGTCCTTCGAACCTTCGGTATCCTTAATAAACACTGAACGGAGTGTGCCGTTTAGTTCAAAGAAGACCTCTCTTTCGCCGTTTTCTGTTAAATCTTCCGCCATGGCAAGAGTCTTGATACCTAAGAGAAATCCCATAAATCACAGGTTTAAAATGACATAACACTATCTTACCCAATGTTTTGCCCTTATCAATAGTACACTCGAACTCTTCGCCCACTTTTGGTCCAGTCAAAAATATCCTTGTGTCCAGCTTATCAACCGGTCCGAATTTATCTCTGAACGACAAATATTCTCTCGTCACTTGAGGATAGAGAGCAGCACTCATTACATCTCGCTCCCCAATACCTGGGAAGCTCTCCGCCAAGTCACTTTGCAATGCTGTGAAGTCCAAGGGAGGCAAACTGGCTCCAGGACGTCCCTCAATCCTAGGCATGTTTCTTAGAACTTTGGACCTTAGTGGCTCTGGAAAGCCTCCATAAGGCTGCCCAATAGCCCCTTGTAAATATTCCACTACAGATTTAGGGAACGACAATTCTTCCGCCTTATCCAAAACGTCTTGGGGCTTAAGTTTGTTTTGCACCATAAACTGTGCCAAGTCGCCCACCACCTTGGATGAAGGAGTCACTTTGATTATATCACCTAATAATTCATTTGCCTGCGCATAAGCCTTTTTAACGTCCTCGAAAAAGTCGCCCAGTCCCAAGGAGTACGCCTGGAACTGTAAGTTCGTATATTGACCACCAGGGATTTCGTTAATATACACATCGGCGTTGCCACTTTTCATTGTGGTGGTGCATTCGAATGGTGCATATAGTGTCCTAGTTTGTTCCCAATAAGCTGAGTATTCGGAAACCTGCAACAAATATCATTAATAAGAACGATGTTTTCTTAACAAGTCTCTTCTCTTGTGTAAACTCCAAATTTGTGAGTGACAGGAATCTTGTATTTGAAATTGACACGATGCTTTGATAAGTAGTTTGAGGTCCTGAAACAAACAATTAATTTTCGACTACAATTTGAACTTGAAATGAACTTCCGATACTAAACTTCTTTGGTATCCTTACAGAAGTGTTTTATTTAAGAATTTACTTAGAATTAGTTATTTCACTGGCAGGAACTAATAAGTTTTTAATAAAAAGAAAACAACTTTCCTTGAACAATCTGGACTTTCCGACAATCTATTGCGGAGTTTTAAAAGCACCTTTTAGTTCAACCACTACAACTACATTGCCGTAAAACACTGATTTTTAGAGCGAAATCGAGCAACGTGACCCAGCGAGACCGGAGGCATTAACCGACTGTCATCTGTAACACAGCGAAAGAGAAGAAAATATTAATAATTTTTAATTATAATGTTGTCAGGATGATCGGGTATTTCTAGCTATCTCATAAATTGTATCAAGTTCTTTATGAACATTGTTTGAAGAAAGAGAAATGTCATGAAATATTATGAGAAATTGTCAACCCAGATGATTTTCCAGTGTTACTCAACAACCCAACTTCTAGATATATCTATATATATATATATATATATGTGTCTTAACATTTGAACATTTTTCTCTACAACCGTATAAGTACATTTCTTCAGAACTTAGTAACTCCGCCATTACATTACTGTCTTCCCGACATTTTTAAGGAGAATTATTCCGTCAGACCCATAGATTTGTATAGAGACACGCCTGACTGGAAACTTCTTGGCTATCATCCATTGTGCCAAAATTAACTATGTTTTATATCTAATCCCTTAGTGCTATGTAAAGAACGAAATTACCTTTAATTCAAGGACTCACTCGACCCCTATTCCCATTTAAAAAAATTGACATGCTGGCTCTGGGGGGTGAGCGGATAACATCAGATAAACGCATTTTCTGTTAATAAATGTTCTTGTCAATATTAAATTTGACTTGTTTGGCTGAACAATATTTTTTAAAGATTTTCAGGGTGGACTACTTTGTCTCGCACTGAACGAAAAATTAACATAAATACAATGAAAATCTTCATTAAGACAATTATTTTTATTATTGTTTTTCAGCCGATGAACAAGTTCATTAAGCCAATGATTAGTACATCATTAACCACATGAAAGGGATTTCATTATGCCAATGAAATTATATCACTAATTTAAAAGGCTTTTCTTAGCAATAATGACTCATATTCTTTGTGTCAATGAACCAAATTCATTGAGTAAATGAATCAATTCATTGATTTAATGAAATTATTCATTGAGGAAATGAAATTTTTCTTTGTTTCAATGACTTTTTTCATTTATTTAAAAATATCAATTATTAATTTATTCGTTCTTGTAATAAATCGTTTTTTATTTTATTATGATTTGATGACGTGCTTCGATCGATTGTGGAATAATCTTTATAAAACCGATTGGATGTTCTGTATAAAAAAACAAACACGTTGTCGGTTTTACAAAAATGTGTTAACGCTGCAAAGCTTAAAATATTTTAGTTGTATACTCCAATTCCTCTACAGCATTGTCAAATTTAAAAAATTTCCCAATGCATAGTTTCCGCACAATTTTATGCCGTTCCCTGAGAACCACTATAGATAAGTATTAATTTTTTATTTTGGAGAAAATAAATACTCATTATAAAGGTATACTTTTATTTATTTGTGATTTTACATTACTGAACATCACTTTCGTGTATTTGGATTTTACATTACTGAATTTAAAAAAAAACATTTCACTTTCATGAGGAAATTCTAAATCGAAGTTATAAATTAATTTAGAACAAATATCTAATGCCCTTATTATGTTGGTAAATTTAAATCTGATATCATCAAAATTGACAAATATTTCATCAATTTCAAAAATACTGTTGCCTGTAGCATTAATGGACGGCTGTAGGGATACTTTTGTTCTTTTAAGGTGGTCTATTCTCTGTTCGATTTCCATAAGACTGCTTGCAATGTAGATAACTGACTCTTGAGCGTCTTTTATGGTATATTTGGTAGTTGTTTTTTTCCTGTACAATCTTCTTTAACAACTTTTATTATGTGCACTAAATACCCATGTAACATCCAGATTAAGGCAGCATTACGCCCATCTACAAAACGATAAATAAATTAAGAGATTATTAACATCAAATTAACACCCTCTAAAAATCTTAAGGAACGTGAAGTTTTTTTAATGGGTTTTAACGTCATTTTGGCTTTATTTATTATTAAAGAAAACTGAGAGGCAATATATTGTAATAATGCTACTTACTCTCTGAGATGGTCATCATCGAATCATTAAGTTTTTCCAACAAAGTTTTAACTAATTTATCCTTTACGTGATTTTTTTGAATGAATGAAACCCGCCACCTTTTAATTACTTCAGCCAACGAAGTGACGAAGTGAAAATCTGTAATTTAAAATTAAATATTCAAAACATTTGATCGGTTACCAAAAGCTATCATGTGACAGCCACCTTAAGAGTAATATAATAATAATAAATATAAAGCTTTTGAAAGTGAAAATTGGAGATACGTACTGTATGCGGTTTTAATGTAGAAACTAGTAACAATAAAATAATTTTGAATATAGAAAACTTAGGTACTCACCTCTGGCTAATTTCAACTTTTTGATATTTACTTATCCCGTCGTTCTAAACTATTCTTGAACCCAAATATCACTTTGCCAAACTATCGAAACTTTCTTGAAACAATACTCCACTATTTTAAAAAACCATGTAAAATGCAGAAGCACAGGCCGCTATCCGGTCGCGTGCGTTCGAGACAAGAAAAGACTCGCAAAATACATATTAACAGCGGAGATTGAGGAAATATTAATGTACAATATGCATAGGATCAATGAGATCGTTTCATTATTATTATGAAAACTCGTCTTAAATAGGTAGATCATTATGCTAATATAGTTTGTTCTTTAATATAATGAATTTTAGTTATTAATATCAAGATGTAGTCAAATATACACTTTACATAATATTAATGAAGCTGTTCATTGATATAATAATTTACCGTATTTGATTTAAACAAAAGTGTTCATTAATTTAATAAACAGTCTTCATTGAGACAAAGAATACCATTTCATAATATTAATGAATACGGTTATTGTTGGATGATCAAAATTACATTAAAACGATAAAAAACTTCATCATATCAAAGAAAAACAATTGAAGATCGCCGTTCATTAATATTATGAACCGTTTTTTTTTCAGTGCGACTATTTTAGAAATTTGCGCCTTAATAGATATTGTTTTAAGGCTAGGCGTCTCCCAAATTCACGAAAAGTTTTATTCTAGCCTGGTAAGTCCAGCCTGGCTATGGGTTTAAGTTTGTCTCGGAATGCCTGAAAATGATTTTTTTTTAAAAAGTTCATCAAGTGTTGGTACTGATACTAAGATGATATTTTTACAAGACCTAGTAGGATTTTGTTACAAATTTCAACTTTTTTCACAACTTTGTTAAGTTTACATAGGAAAAGAAAATGAAGGTTCATTACCCTTTCTTGATTTATTAGTTAAAAGGTCAAGCACCAATTCACTTAAATTCGAGATTTATAGAACTTATAATTATTATATAATTATCCCATTATTCAAAAATTTGCTGTGTTTAAGTCATTCTTTCATAGACTTTTTAACATTCCACTTTCTTCAAACAACTTTCGGAAATATCTTGACACAATTAATCAGATAGGTAGAATTAACGGATATCCTGACAAAACCATAAATAAAATATATTTAAAACATCGAAATAAATTCTTAATTAATAATCTTCTTCGTAAAGACACTAAAGAAGTCGAATACTAAAGTATCACATTTTATGATAAAATTTTAAATAGGTATATAAACGAAATTGTAGTGGAAAATTAAATGCTTGTTTCAGGACCCCAAACTCCTTTGCAAACCATCTTATTAACACCAAAGACAACATTTCTGTCAATTAAAGATGTTGAATTGACAGATTAAAATGCTCTCATCCTTACTGTAATGTATGCTACATCGATGAAGGCGGGAGGAGAAATGAAACTTGTGCAAAGTAACTTAAATGAAAAGAAAACATGAGAGGTTTATTACGAATACTTCTACTCTCTTTGCTGATCAACGAAAAAACTAAGTTCGAAAGCAATTTGTTTTTCATTTTTTTGAGACTCTGAACCCCCATTCTTATACTTAAATTTAAAACTTGTCCTTTGAAATATAATCCTTAGTATTTATGTTTTTGATTATTTTTCTAGTGACTTTTCAAATCATGGTATGCGATTTAAAGTCAGTTTGATTATAAATATATCTTAGAGTCCGATGATAAAGAGTTATCTCATCGAAATCATCTCTCACTCTTAAAACAAGATTGGCATTTTATTTTGCGGAGAAAAGACTTTCGTCTAAGAAAGCATCTTCCTTATTAACCATTTGCTTCCACTTCCAAAATAATCTTGTTCAATAAAAATAAATATCAGTATTGGGAGCATTAGCAACTTCCTGTCGACTTACCTTCGCCAGATCCAACTGAGTGTCCAGTGGGGTGCCTTGTAAACTGGCAACGATAGCTCCCATACTGGGCTGTGACGTCATTCCAGACATGGCATCCACCGCGACGTCAACGACGTCAGCGCCTGCCTCGGCGCATGCCAACATCGAGGCAACTCCTGCCCCACTAGTGTCATGAGTGTGAATATGAATAGGCACGTCCGGATGCTTGTCTCTCAAAGCAGAAACTAACATCCTAAAATTGGGTCATTTCATTTAACTGTCGAACTTGTCAAAAGGAGCAACTCACTTGGCTGCCTTGGGCTTTAACAGGCCAGCCATGTCTTTGATGCAAAGCACGTGTGTGCCGGCTTTAACCAACTCGTCCGCGATATTAACGTAATATTTCAGATCGTATTTGGTTCTTTTCGGGTTACTGACGTCACCGGAGTAGGAAATAGCCGCCTCCACGATTCCGCCCGCTTTGCCAGCCGCCTCCATACCCAAAATCAAATTTGGCAAGTAGTTGAGCGAGTCAAAAACTCTGAACACATCCATGCCGGTTTTCACCTGTAAAATGGCGTCTCAGTGTCTTTTTGCCGGCGAAGGTCTGTTTTTGGACTTACGGCTAATTCGCAAAACTTAAAAACAACATTGTCGGGGTAATTTGTATAGCCGACCGCGTTCGCGCCCCTCAACAACATTTGGAATGGAATGTTCGGGATGAGTTTGCGCATTTCTTCGAGACGTTCCCATGGACATTCGTGTAAAAACCTTAAAGAGAATACGTTTTTAGTTTCGTCTAACCTTCTAAAACTCCCAGTGAAATCAGCCAAGAAGATTATGTTTAGGATATGTCGTATTTGAACGGTGGTAAGTAAAGAGTTGCGGTTTACAATGCGGAAATTGGATACCGTTAACGTATAAAAACCAGGCGGTAAAATTTTTTTTACCAGACTTACTTATTAGACATTTTGTTAATAGAGAATTTTAACCAAACTTGTAATTTTTTGTATAGCTGATGCATATAAAGCACTTCTTAGCGACTAATTTAGTGATATTTTCTTAAAAGTAGAGTGTATATGTGTAATGTGAACTACTTTTAATTAAATGTAACTGTATATGTAAAAAACTTAGATATTTTAAAGATTATTCACTACTAGTTTTATTAAAAGAATACAATGAAAACCAGACGTTTGATTGCCGCCTGGTTACTTCGCACGAATCTCCTTTTTTAAACATCATGGTTTTTAAATAACACATTTTATAAAAGAAAGAAAGTGGTTTAAAAAATAACAGCTTATTCGTTAGACAAATATTTAAATGTTATGATATAAAAATTAATAAACTGAAATATAAACATCTATTTGGCATTGTAAAAACAGCTCTATTTAAGAACTGTATATCTTATTTTAGGAATGGTAGTATTGAATCTCCGTCTAACTATCGATCAATTTCTTTATTATCAAATTTTTTTAAAAGGCTTTCGATTATGTTGATCATGGAATACTGCTGCGCAAGCTGGAGTTTTATGGATTTCGTGGTATTGCCTTGAGATGGCTTGCATTCTAGGTTCTTACAGATCACAGGTAGTGATATTACAAAAACTAGTATACTTAAAAAATGTACATCAAGGTTTTGTCTTGAGGTCTTTGTAATTGTTTTCAATTTTTGTTAATAATCTTCTAAATTTGAAGATTTCACTCAAATCAACTTGTGGCAGAACACATCAAATAAGGTTTACATCAACCTGTCGGCGAGAGGTTGACGGCCTTCTTCTGCTCTAGCGAAACAAAATTTCCATATTTATGCTGCCTTAGTTTAAATAACCAATATAGACTTTGTAACGAAAACGTCATTTTTCTATTACGGTGCATAAAGTACTCACTTTACACACTTCTGAGGGTTTTTAAAGTTTGACATTTTACGCACTAGTGCCTATAAAGACTTTTTAGGCACTAGTGCGTAAAAAGTAATTTGACGTTTATTTGACATTCATTTTATCTTTTTTCAATTTTTTTTCTGGCGTTTTCTTATGCCCTAATGCGTAAAGTGATTAGGTATTTTTAATCTTTTTAAATGTTTTCTTCAGTAGTAGAAAAAATTTTGTATGTTTCACGTATGTAAAATCCCCTTTTTCTATTCATGGGAATTGTCGCATGAGCCATGTCCCATTCATAAAAAAAGGATAATTTTACACATCCGTTACATAAATAACTATTTTACAATTAGCAATAATCACGACATTAAATAGGTTATATTTATGCCTTCCTATTTATGGATTTCACAGATCACTGAATTAAACATTTAGACAGTTAATGTTTATCAAATAACAAATCTGCATGCACACACGTCATTACCTTAGCGATACGTCAAAAGTGGCCCCTCCCCAATTTTCCATCGAATACAAGTTGCTAAAGTTATGTGTGACAAATGGAGAGATTTTCAGTAAGTCGTACGTGCGCACCCTGGTGGCCAAAAGTGACTGATGCGCATCACGGAATGTGGTGTCCATTAACAGTAGCCCTTTGTGGTTTCTTACTGCCTTGGCGAAGGCTTCTGGCCCTTGTTCTTTGTAGATTTGATAAAATCCTTTTGGGGGGTGCACATCTAAAAATTAATGGTTGGATTTAAACGGGCCCCAACTGCAGATTGGGCTACTTGCATGCAAACATACCGTAAAATGGGGTTACTTTGGCAGGTTTGGACCTATTATTGGACTATAACTCATAAACAAATTAAAAATTAAAATATTTTATATTTTAACTGTGCCTTGTGTACAAAATAGAGTAAATCACCCAATTATGGTTTTGTTTTATCGAGGGGGTATTTATATATATTTTTTTTTGATGGGGTGCCAAAGCAGGCTTCATTATTGGGGTTACTTTGGCAGGGTATAAAAATACGTTTGTTGCCATTATAGACTTATTGCTAAGCCTACTTTGGCACCAAAAAAAAAGCCTAGTGCATTTTTTTTGTGAAAATTATTTTTAGTCACATAGGTAAACTTTATTAAAACTCATTAATAGAAAATTAACTTATCATTTATTACAAAAACCCAATAACAGAAAATTAACATATTATTTTTATGTAAAAACCGAAAAAAAAAACAAAGAAATTATAACTGATACACTTTCTTCGTTGCAAATTCCGCAAATCCATTTACAACACTGACAGCACCGAATCCAATCAGGACCTTGGTAGTTTTTCCATTTTTTAAAGCAAATTGCACAATTACCATCGTTTTTAGTTTTCACTTTTCTTTTTCTTGGCTCCCTTGGAGGCAATGCTTTGCTAGAAGCTGTTTGAAAAGTTATCATTGCAAGATCGTCGCTATTTTCATCACTGGTTTCTATAATCATCTTTTGAGTTCCTGAGGGATCAGCCACTGGTTCTGCATCAAAGTTTTCATTATTTATTGGTTCCTCGGTTCGAAGTTGTTTTCCAGGTTCTCCTTTCTTCCCACGTTTTCTAACAGTTTTTTCCTTATTAGAACCGCGTAAGTCTTGAAGGACATCAATTAGGCTTTGACTCATTGTTTCTTGCACCTCTTCAACATTTTCTGGAAGAGCCCCTGGAATCCTTTTCAAAACTTCTGAAGGGTCATATGGACAAAGCCCTGTAGCTCTAAAGCCTGATTTAAGGTTGTTGCTCACATTTTCATTCACAGAATTCCATACTCTTGTTAACAAGGTGGGGAAATATTCTTTAGGAATGGAGGCGCCGGAATTAGTTTCATTTCTCCATTTGTCCAAGATTTCCCGCCATTTTGTTTCATGGGTGCGAAGACTGCAACATCTAATGGTTGCATTATATGCGTGCTATTTGGGGGTAAAGGTGTTATATAAATGTTGTTCTGCTCGCATGCCTGGATTACTAAAGGAGAGAAATGAGAGGCTAAGTTATCTCCGATTACAACTTTTTTCCCAGGAGTGTTCATATTTTAATTTTAGGCAGCAGAATATCGAAAAACCATTTCTCGAATTGAATCATATCAAACCAACCACTAGATGTATTGGCATAAACCGTTTCAGGCGGACCTCCTTGAGTCCAATTCGCGTACAAATTTCTGGCTTTGTAAACAACCATTGACGGCAAAAGCTCACCTGCGGCATTGTCGCATACCATAATGCTAACCGATGCTTTCGAATGTGGCTGGACCCGTTCAACGCGTTTTGTTCCCCTGGGGACCACCACCTTCTTAGCTCCAAGATCATCCTGAACGTTGGTCTCATCATAGTTGAAGACCAGTCGAGGATCTGCATCCATTAAAACGTCTTTAATATTCTCAAAAAACTCATTTATAGCATTTGGTCCTACCGCTGCACGTGTTCGTTTGATATTCGCGGCTAAACGAACAGTAAGGTTGTTTCTGGTGATAAGGAAAAATCCGTATCAGATAGAAAATCACTACCTGGAACATTGTCCTTAAATTCTTTAACAACACGACCTTTTTTTTCTAAATATTTATGCAACACTTGCCGAATATCTGCTTTTGTAAAGGGAAAACCCCAATCACTCACTGTACTTAATGTCTTTGTCAACAAGTTCTCCTCCATGGGGGTAAACACGGTTGGGTGACCTGGGTGCCGTTCGTGGCTGCCCTTCAACTTGTTTTGAAGGGTCCCCGCGAAATTTTAAATTTTTTGCTTGCCTTTAAAAAAAAATAAATAAATAAGGAAGGGAATTTTAAAATATACATAAATATATATAGCAACCGGCCAAAGTAGGTTGAGGGTGCCAAAGCAACCCCGATTTTCGGTACTTTACGGGGTTATACTAACCAGGTTTTTGGTCACGTGTGTAAGAAAGGTACTCTGCAAAAAAAAAACAAACAGACTAACAGCAAAAACAGGAAAAAATAAGATTAATTACGACAAAAGAATAAAAATGAAAGGGGAAAACTAAATATTTCTTTGTTCTTTTTTATAAGTTTCTCACCCATGGAGACGTCAGGCAGATGAGGCACAGTTTCTGCAGGTTTCAACTTGGTCGCTAATGGTGTTTGGGGTCCGTTAACGAGAACAGTTGCCAAATATTGCAGCAACTTCTGGGCTCTATTCTTAGTGGGGGTCATTTGGAAGAGTTGCGGATTTTCATCGATGAAATGCGTGTCAACAGAACCATTAATAAACTTTTGATTGGTGATTACGTTTACGAGGAACGGAATGTTGGTCTTTACACCTCTAATACGGAATTCCCTTAGAGCTCTGTCAAATATCACAGATAAGTATGTTATTTATATTGGTTAACTACAGTATGCACCTCTCCATTTTGGCACATGCAGTTGGCAAGTCGATCGAGTGCGCGATCACTTTTACCAACAAAGAATCATAGTAGGGTGAGATTATTGCACCAGCGAATCCAGATGCGCCGTCCAGACGAATTCCCATACCTTCTCCAGAACGGTATACTTCGATCCTTCCGACGTCTGGTTGGAAATTCTTCGCTGGATCCTCAGTGGTTACACGACATTGAATGGCGAAACCCTAAATATAAATGAAGCAGTTTTAAATAAAGTGTAAGTTATGTTATTGTTAAGTTGCATTACTGCGTCATAGGTAACCTTTTGAAATAAACCTATAAATACACCTTAAAGGATGTGGCTGCTCTTATTTTTTCATTATTCTTAGTTCTTTTTTATTTAATTGATTAATTTCTAATTCTTCTCTTCTAATTTAAAGTGGATTTGGTACATTTGGTACATTCTATCGTATTTGCGAATCAAGGTGAACACACCCTTACTTTGACACTAGTGACTGTTTGATCCATTAAAAAAACGACAGTTTTAGCCTAAATTTAGAGACAAGTACTAAAATATCAATGTGATTAAGAGGTTTAAGTATTATTTAGTGATGATTTGGTGTCAGCCGTAAGAGCAAACAGTATGAAAGTTGATTATTAAAATTCAAAAAATTGATTGCAGGGTATTTTTTTCGTATTGCGACAAAATTCAGAGGCGCGTTCCTTGGAGAGTTATCTGAGATTTGGTACTACAACATGGTAAGGTTAAAAGAAAAAACATACTTCTTCGATAATTTTGATACATGCATGTATTCAAATGTTTTACTGGAAAAACTTTAAAAACTGCTGAAAATAAAGCTATAAAAGTAATACTTGATTGACATCAGATTTAGGCGTTATTGCTATCGGACGAAAAATTACGTGGACTTGAAAGTGACTAGATATGCTCTAAAAGAAGAAAAGAAATCACAAATATTTTTATTACAGGGAAAATCAAAAACGAGAATTTTAGCTTAAATATTACTGCAAAAATATTAATAAATTTAGCATAATTAAATAATTAGCTTAAAATTGGCATTGTTTATTTTTTCAGTATGAGCGCACCTTTCAATTGGACATATTTGACATTAGTGACAGTTTGAAAATTAAAGTCGGCCCATAGAGAAAGGTGGCTTCATAAATTCCGTACGGTATGCAATAAACACGTAAGAAGTAAGAAGTAAGCTCCATGCCGTACGGATCGTGTAAATTCATAATATAAAAACGTAAGAAGTAAAAAAACGTAGCAAAATTCATCCTGACTCTCTTTCTGAATATTTTCCTTTCTTAAATCCCTACTAACCCACTCCTTTTGATTGCCTATATTGGCGAACATTGACGATCACTTACGATTCCGTAAGAAGTATGACGCAGAAAATGAAATTAAACCATTTCATGCCTCTTACTTCTTACGGCTTGTTGCATACGGCAAAATATGAATAGTTCCATTTGAATATTAGTAGTTTATTCTCCTTGCTTCATACGTGTTACTTACTTCTTACTGCTTACCGTACGGAATATATGAACCAGGCTTAAAATAAGAGAGACGTCGAATGATACACGTTTCGGACACCTATTTTTGACACTTGACACCGGTATGAAGGTTGAATGTGGCGGGGCGGAATAGTCTGCCACCCAAGATGGCCGATTGATTAATTGTCTAATTTTTGACGTACATCAAATATGACAATAGTGACGTTAATGATTTTAACTGTCGTATTTGGCGATTGTCTTTTTTAAGTTCCTCTTTGGGTGGAAAACAAGCCAAGCCTCATGATTTTCTTCCAATTTAAAATTTTTAAGTAATTTTATAGATTCTTTTAGTTTTTTTGAGTTTGGGAAAATATGAAGTATATCCTTTTCCTTGTCTTCATCTAGATTAAGATATTCATGCAAATATCCTTTATTCACTAGTTTATATATTAGGAATTGCCCAGAAATCATAGATTTTTTAAATTTCCATTGAATCCATCCTTACAAAAATCTTGTCTGTCATGTAAGTCTAAAAATGTCACCAATTATAGAGTTTGCTCCAAACACTTTTCTAGTTCTTGAGTAGAAATGATATTCACATGAAGTAAACACCTATTTGTTCAATTTAATGAAAATGATGATACATCCAGATTGACATATACTTCTCAAAAACTGATTTCCCTAATTGACTTAATCAACCTTAAGTTATGCACATTTATGGATAGACATGGTCATTTAGTCAATTTAGAGAAAAAGTTTCGGTTGGTTTGTAAATATTTAAAGGATAAAATGAAAAGCCAACTTTGATTTTATCCTTGGTCATTCTAGAAAACAGAAAAAGTTTTGACAATCTAAAATGCCTTCAAAAACACAAAAATCTTGATATCCTCATTTAATACTCCTGATACACAATCAGAATAATTTTTTTTAACATGTTTTTTAACTTTTTAGCTAAGATTTTAGTATGTAATATCTTATTTTTTAAAATACCTCAATTACCTGAGACATTTGGATAGTAAATGCTATGCTTTTTACAGTCCTATTTTAATTACTGACCCACAATTAAAATCATGTTATTAGCTTAAAGTAAAATTATAGACTAATATCAAATCCTTTAAAGAACTATTTAGAACCTTAATTGTAATCATAAAAACTAATGTGATAATCAAAACTTACTAATAATAAATACTTTTAGGAGATTTAATTTTAACCCGATTAGAATATAATATTGTATACACAATACATTGTCTTAATGTGTTTTCTTATGTTTCATAGTCCATACTTACTGGAGACAACCCCACTGACTTGTGTCATCTTTACCCGATTGTGACTAACCAAAAATCAAAATATTTTGTTGTCATATTTTGTTTTTATTTGCTTATACTAAAAAAATAAAATGGAAAAAAAAACGTGCATATTAACTTGTACATTATGTATTTGTGTTATATCTAGTCATTAATAATTAACTTATTTACAATGAGAAGTCAGATTTATTTAAAGAGGTTCAGTTTCTATCTTTATAAGAGCTTATATTTTGTTTTCCATAATTTGTGGATATTATTTTTTTAAATTATTATTTAATATATTATTGTTTTTTTGCAATTGTATAGATGTTTAATTTTTATATTTAATTTTTTATTTAGGTATGTTTGTTACATAATATATACTTATGGAAACAAAAAAAGCAGGTATTTTTTCAGAAATTAGGATTTTCAGTTAAAATATGCTTTATACTTGCAACAATTCTATTTTTACATAAAAGGTCTTATTAGTACCATACTTACAGTTTGCAGTATTTCATTTGGAATATATTGTAACTTTTTTATGCATTTTAAAACCCTTTGTTAAATTTATTTTAATTCATCTTAAAATAAAACATTTAAAAGACAATTTAGTTTTGTTTATTTTTTATTTAACATTTGGTCTCATATCTATCATGCCAATTCATAATTCTTGTAAGTATCTATAGCTAAATATCTTAAATAAGCAATGTCTTGAGAACCAAATTTAAATTAAATAATATTTTAGTTGATGTGTTAATTCTTGATTAAAGTGATGAGGGATGTCTGAGATGCAATTTATTTTTTTCTCAACATTTAAAATTAAAGATTTTAATTAAATGTGGGTATTTCTAAACTGATAAGCATATTGTTTTTTAAAATAAAATTCTATTTAAATATATCTCATCACTTGTCAGTTAACGCATCAACTTTGTAATGCCACTGCAAATTACTTGATATTTAAATATGGATCAGGCTTAAATTTCACGCCACCCAAGATGGTTGGCCCCGTCTTTGTCAACAACGTCAATAAAGCTGTCAACAGAATTTCTGTCTGTTCATTAGGCAACACGCATTTCTCTATATTTGTGTTCTGTGCTTGACAGCTAATAGTTCCAATGGCTCGACAGGGTCGCGCCACCGACACTAGAACGGCTGATGATTGGTAATGACAGATGTAATTAACAATTGTCATCACTATTTGGTAAAACTTCATTAGGTTTAGCTCATTTTCATATTTCTAGTTTTCTAAAGAATCTATTCTTTAAAGATTTTAACTGTGATATAATCAGTATAACCTAACATTTTACTTCCTAGTAACTTAATTAATGTAGTAATCTGTTTTCCGTAAAAGATTGGAGCAAATCTTCAAGAAAAATCTACAGGTAAGTACATCTTTGTATATATATACCTTTATATTAATTTTAGATTACTGTAATTATTTTTTATTGTTTTTATATGTATCTTATGTAAAATACACATTAGAAACATTATATGTGTGTGAAGCTAGCGTCCGATCGATATCCAGCGACAAAATTGAGAACGCAGCATATGTCGGTTGCCAGCGACCAATTTATAGTCCGCGCTCCCTGTTATTTAATCAATATAATGGCCGTATCTCCTGAAATTCCTAAAGGATTTTAATAGTTTTTTGTCCAGATATTAACAATGAATACCTAAATCGACCTACGGTGGTCTCAAACCTCTACAAACTAACGTTTTGTTGTGAAAATAAGTTAAAAAGTCAAATGTTAAAGAAATAAAAAAGGCTCTAACTCCTAAAATTGCCAAAGGATTTGTATAAAACTTTTTTCTATAAAAGATAGTAAATATCTAAACTGATTTTAGATGGTTGCAAATCTCTACAAACGAAAGTTTTTTCGTAAACAATTATTGAATTGTTAGATGTGCAAAAAATATTATTTATTTAGTATTTTACAAACATTTATCTTTTATGCTGCAAAAAATCAAATCTATACCCCTTTTCTCTATATGTAATTATACTATTTCTCTTAACTTCATTGTAGAAGTCTACAAACAGATTTAATCCCTAAATATTGAAAAAATATACCTCACTCTTCGCTGATATGGCTTTCGATTATATTAATAAATTAATTTATTCTAGGAAAAAGGATGTTGAATATAATCAGTTCTAGTTGCTCTTCAATGAACAAAAAATTGACACTAAGAACAACAAAGAATGTAGGGAAAAAATTAATTTCTTAGAAGCTGGATATAGTGTTGCCCACTGTGTGTCTCAGCAGACTTTAAAATGAGTAGGGGGCCAGCTGCAAAATTCAGGTAAATTGATTTTAGATTAAATGATTTTGACCAAAAATGCGAATTTATTTCTAGAGCGAAGTTCGGCGTATCCACTCTAAACAAGAATTGCGGTCAAGTCGGTAATTGAGTCGACCAGCGAATAATAAACAGCAGCTTTCTATTTCATAAAGGGCTCTTATAAATATGCGGTGATTATGCATTTTATAAAATCTAATCTGAAAAGGTAATCTCAAAAACCTGACACTGCCCAAAATCGCTTGCTGGACCGCAAAAATTTCAAGATAATAAGATGCATGATCGCCTATATTTGTAGGAATTGCACATTGCACAACCAAAATAACCATATGTGAGATATTGTAGCGCGTATTCGGGCAGACGCGGTAGGGAAAGAGCACGGAGGGGTTTAGTGGGTAGTGGCTTCACCGAGCCTCACACTGTCCTGGAGTGCCTTGTGCGTCCCAGTTCGTGCGTAAATGCATTCCCCGTCGTGTAATAAAACAAAATAAAAAAAAAAGTACACCAAAGTGCGCAAAGAATTGTATTGCTGGGCAGTTCAATGGGTAAAAACTTACTGCTTCTAACAACATACACAAATTTATGGGTGAAATTTCCAGGATCTTAACTGAGACCACACACTGTTACAAATGAGGCCTATGTAAGTTCACCTTAAATAAAATTAATGAAACCTCCTCGGGAATACTCTTTAGGCATCCTGGTAACAATCCAGCCAGTCGTTTTAACGTAATTTTTGATTGGACCTTTCTGGAGAATATTGACTATTGTTTCCTGGAAGAGAGCGATAATCTGAAGGGAAGACCCGGACCTCTTTTGAAGGACCGGACTGTAGTATCGACGACTTAGAGCTACTAGCCCCGATGGTTTTATTCCATACCACTACTTGGCTGGATTTGGATCTTGTATTTATGCCCAGAAATTACTTCCTTTGTATTTGTTATATAAAAAAATAAATAATTGTAAAGTTATTATGGTCTTTTTATTGGTTAAAATAACTCGATTTAATTAGTTTAAATGGAGAGTTTTGCAACAGCTCTTAAATTTCAGATCAATTAAAATGTTTTCTTAATATTGAAAAAACTTTTATCCAAATCCTTTTGAAGTTTTGGGAGTTATAGACGTTCGTAATTTTTAGTATCTAACAATTCAATAATTTTTTACGAAAAGACTTTCGTTTGTAGAGATTTGCCACTATCTGAAATCGATTTAGATATTTATTATTAATTACATAAAAAAGTTTCATTCGGATCCTCGGGAGTTTTGGAAGTTATAACCACTAATTTTTTTTATACATCTAACAATTTAATAATTTTTTACCAGAAAACTTTCGTTTGTAGAGGTTTGCAACCATTTAAAATCGGTGTAGTTATTTATTATCTTTTATAGAAAAGAGTTAAGGCCTTTTTCATTTCTTTAACATTTGACTTTTTAATTAATTTTCACAACGAAACCTTAGTTTGTAGAGGTTTAAGACCACTGTAAGTCGATTCAGGAATTCATTGTTAATATCTGGACAAAAAAATATTAAAATCCCTTGGGAATTTCAGGAGATACGCGCATTATATTGATTAAATAACAGGGAGCGCGGACTATAAATTGGTTGCTGGCAACCGACATATGCTGCGTTTTTAAAAAACAGATTTAGCTATATACCCAGCAAATGCTCACTTAGTACTTACTTCAGAAAGTCCAGAAAGGGTATTACCTTTTGATACAGGTATAGACAATGAACTTGCTGAGCTGAAATACTGGCTTTATTAATTCTTGATTCTTTACGTTAAATAGTCTTCATAAAACACGGAAGCAGGGAATAACTTATTTTTTTATCCAAGACACTATTACTGCATCAGAACTTAAATGGCTTATTAAGAAAGGCATTACCAAAACTGAAGACACCGGAATCACAGCATTATGCACTGTATGTGACCAAGGAACTACTAAGCGGGATGCTATTAAAAATCACTGCAAAACCAAATACAGATCAGGCCCTTATTTTTTAGTCAACAATAAAGTTTTCACTTTATTTTATGTACCACTTTTATTAAAGTCAAGCAAAAATGCTCTTTTAAAATATATTAAATGTTCCCAATGCATTAATTTATGCCTAATTCAAGGTGGAGCCTTAAACCAGATACCGTTGATTAACTTCTCATGATAATACAAAGTAACTTAGAATGGTCTTCATAGAAAGTTACCCCACTACGAGGTGTAAGCTTGTGCTTAAGCTTATTTTAATGTGAAATTGCTTGAATTAAACTAATTAATTATTGGCTTTATGACAATAAAAATATTTTATACTGTGTGTCTCTTAAACTGACATCTCTGTTGTGTGGCCAAATAATATTTTATATGATATATTTGAAATGAATTTATATGATATATTTTAAATGAATGAAAAATAATATCTTTTTATTTCTCCGAGTCCAAGATGCATAGGATATTCCATTTAAAAATGTCTTTTTTCAGACCATGATTATAAAGCACTGACCACATAGACTTAAATTAGTTTTAATGACATACACAGGAGCCAACAACAGAATATGCTGATGGATTGAACGTTAAAACCTGCACCCAGGTCTTTAGTAATACCATAGGATCCTGAAGGGACAATATAGCAAAATGGGGTAAGATTTTATTTTTTTGAATGATTTTAATAATTAATACTTCGGAACATGTTTTCTATTTCTAGATATTGGAATCCAAAATAAATTACTTAGTGACGCTCAATATGGAGCTGAATTCTTGAGAAGAAATCTTGATTCTGTACAGACTTTTTGATAGCCTCAATGGCCAAACTTACTCAAAATGTGACGCCAAACCTGAGAGAAGAACAATTTCAGCAGTTTCAATGCATGAACAATTTTGGATCTTATACAAATCTTAGGGTAGGCAAATAGAAAAATGATATCCCTGTAAATTCTACTTTTAACATATTTACATATAGCCTCTTTCTTTAATAAATTTGTTGATAGGTATTTAAATTATAATATTTACTAACCAACACTACTAGTGAATTGAGGTAATTTCTTGGAGATTATTCTACTAAACGACTCTATTTATTCTGAAAACATAAAAAATATGATCAATAAACAAAAAAAAACAATTTCAAAAAAGTAGTCCATTTTTCTCAAAGAGACCTCTTGATAATAAAAATTCAGAGAATAGAGGGACACAAAGTCAATGGTCTTTGTGTCCCTCTATTCTCTGAATTAAAAAAAAAAACAATGTACGCAAAATTTTAAATGAAACTCAACGAAATAAATGTTTTATTAAGTGTTTAAGATGCCCTCTATTCACTTCTTGGTAAAATGCTAGTCTATTTAAAAACTCATCCAAAACATTTCTCAAGAGTATTTTCCCCAAGAGTATTTTCATTAATTTGACTAATTTCATATCTAATTTTAAATTTTAGATCATCTATCAATTGCGCGTCTTCTCTTTATAATCTTTGGATTTATGCCCCAAAAAAAAAACCAGGAGTGTGAGATCTGTGGATCTTGCAGGCTATTTCGTAGGATCCCTCCTACCAATCTACTATCTGGTAAACTCTCCAATACCTAAAATGTTGCTTATTTTCCGTACCATTTAAACAAAACGTGGCTTTATCATTACTAAATAGTATCTGCCGATAAAACAATGGATGTTAAATGTAATGGATGTTAAAAATGTAACTACATTTCCATCAAATTTTCAGAAAATTCTAGTCTGCGATCAGGATTATCATCGTATAGCTTATGCAGAAATATAAGTTTGTATGGATGATACTTTTCTTTCTTCGATACACGCAAATTTATTCGACTCTTGTAATGGCCGTTCCGGATATTTTGCATTAACTAAATTACAAACTTCTTGAGTTCTTTGTTTATCTCCGTATGCAATAAAAATTAAAATTTCAATTCGTTTAGTTTCATTTAGAAAATCATAAAAGCAAAAAGAACCATATTTACTTTAAATACGCACTGACACAGTGATATTTGACAATTTAGTTACCATGACACCTTTTAGGTTACATGAGATACGTTTTATACCTTAAGTAATGCTTGCTTTTTCATTAGATACTTTTTTAAGTGTGTCTGTACCTTAGAACATTGTTCAATCATCTGTCAATGTCATATCTTTCAATGTTCTAAGATTTGTTCTATATTTTTTTATACATATTTCGTATGTTTTCAGAAAAAATAAATTAAAAAGTAAAAATAGAAAAGTACAATCCTTTTTTTTATATTTTTAGTAGAATAAGTTTTAGGTGCTTTTAAATTCATAAAAACAGCAGAAACAGATGACTGGGTAAGATCTATATACCTACATCCAGCTTCTTAAAGAAAACAAAGCGAGCACACGTAGGTGTGCAAAGTGGCAAGACCACATATGCCTTATGAGCCACGCAGCAAAGATTTTTATGAGAATCATTTTCAACTGCATACCCTCTAAATACGATAGCTACGTAAGCGGATCCCAATACGGATTCAGACACAAGGGAAGCCATGTTGGCGGAAAGATTCTTGGAAGTAAAGATAAAGTTATTCGTCTATTGGTCTGTTTTGGAAACTGTCTGTAGTCCTTCGACCACATTCACACGCGAAGCTAATACCAACTCTAACCAGTAATATATGCTTCCTAGTCTTATATGGCTTTGAGATGGTGAAGCATTAAAAACTGCGGAAGGTGAATGCCTTTGAAATGTGGATATGCCGACGAATTCTCCGTATAGTCTGAACCACTACTTGCAAAAGTTTTAACTAGAATAAATATCCGCTTTCAGTTAACAAGTATCATAAAGATAAGAAAAAAAGCCTATCTGGGACATATAATGCAGCACCGGGAGTATGAGCAATTACAAGTTATACTGGAATGAAAAACTGAAGGTAAACGAGGCTTAGAGGAAAAGAAAAAGTCCGGGTTAACATAAAAGACTGAACAAACTACACAAAACCCCATAGTGGTCGCCACTCGCCAACCTCAACAGAGACGCCACCTGAGAGGAAGAGGATTCATTTATGTATTAGTGTCAACAAGTACGAGTTACGAGTACTCAAGAAAAGGAAAGTAAGTACAAAATACAATAAGATATACCACTTGTAGTTTGGAAAAATTGTTGTAAAATGTCGCCGGTAAAACATTTTAATCTTCATTGAGTGGATTTTATTGCTTGAAGCAGTTTTCGGCTACTTTAACCCCCTAATCATTCATAAGCTCATACCCATAAAAATAAACTAAACTTACAGTAGGTTGAATTTTTTCTTGTGTTATCCCCAACTCCGGCAGCGTCACTCCTTCAGCCACCCTAATTTGACTCTGCACTAAGTCAATCCCGGTGATTTCTTCCGTTACGGTGTGCTCCACCTTAAAAACATCCCTTTGCCATTAAAACCCCTAAAACCCTCTATCGAACCCTTACCTGTAATCTGGCATTGACTTCAATAAAGTAAAAGTTCCCCTTAGGATCGCACAAGAACTCCACGGTACCGGCGTTCTCATAACCGACATGCTTGGCCAACTTAACCGCCATATCGGTCATGGCTTGTCTGATCTTTGGGTCCAAATGGGGTGCGGGGGCCATTTCCACCACCTTTTGATGCCTCCTTTGCACCGAACAGTCTCTCTCGTACAAATGGACGACGTTTCCGGCTTTGTCTCCGAGCAGCTGAACTTCGATATGCCTCGGTCGTTCGATGAATCTTTCAATAAATAGGGCTCCATTGCCAAAAGCTGCCAGAGCTTCTGAGGAGGCCCTTTTGTAGTTTTCTTCTACTTTATCCAGGCTGGTTACTACCCTCATGCCTCTGCCACCACCACCATAAGCAGCCTGAAAAAAATTGTATTTAAAATTACCGAAGACTTCCTCTGATAAGCTACATACAGTACTTCACAAAATTTTGGAAATGGAAAAAGAAAGTTATTAAAATCTAAAATAATCTACAATGGAATAGCATATGAGAAAAAAAACGTATTTATCAAGATACTTAAAATCTTATATAACAAAAAAACAATAGATTATTAGTTCATACATAGGGTAGTTGGGGGAGTAATGGACACTGATCCAGTAATGGACATGTCCGTCTTTAAAAAGCCCTAAATCTCCAAACCGTAACTTCAAATTATTTGATTTGACACAGTGGCTGTCCATTATTAATCAAGTAAATTTCAGTAATGGTCATTTAATAACAAGAAAAGATTAGAGAATACGGTAAATTATGCCAAATACGGATTTTTTTATTGTAGTGTTTTTTTAATAAATCATGGAATGAACACTTAGTACTGTGTCTATTTTTTTATTTTTTAGTTTTTTGTTAAAGTTAAATTAAAAAAAAGGGAGTTGACGTTTGGTGTTGCTCTTAGTTTGGTCTTTTAAGAAAAAAACAATTTAAATTACTTTAGCAAAAAAGTCAGTCACTACCTAAATGTAGCCCCTGTAGATAGTCAGTAGGACTACGCAAGTGTATATGTAAATATTTTTCCTAAAGCACTAAAATAAAAAAATAGCCTTTTGGCACTATTACCAAAAATACTAAGAGGGTCATCTCGTAGGTAGAGCCGCTAAGCGAAGCAGAACACCAACACTACAAGTTATTCTGCTTCACTTAGCAGATCTACCTGACCTCCCTTATATTCTTTAATAACCCTTTGGAAATATTTTAGGGTTAAGACGGGAAAATTTTGCGGGAAAAATAAAGGCCGGGAAATGATTTTTTTTTCATGTTCTGAAGAAAACATGCATAAAGCAATAGAGGCTGTAAAAAATGGAATGACCAAGAAGAAAGCTTCAATAGAATTTTTTGTTCATCGCACCACCCTTATAAGAGAATTCTCAGGAAATGTTCCAATTCTAAGAAAAATGGGACCCTCAAGTGAGTTTTCTGAGGCAGAGGAAACTGCCTTTGTAGATTGGATATTAGTAATGGGTAAAAAAGGGTTCCCAGTCCAAAAAGAAAATTTAATACAGTCCGTGAAAAATTTGCTAGAACACAATAAAAGTATACGGTTTTTTAATCAAGAGACTTTAACTCCAGACAGAGCCTGGTTTGAAGGTTCTTTAAGACGGCATCCAAATATTAAACAAAAGCATGCGGAGACAGTTAGTACGGCACGTGCGGAAGTAACCAAAGACAGGATTCAAAACTGGTTCGATGAAATACATGATTATTTAAAAGCCAACCATCTAGAACACATACTTACTGAACCGAGTAGAATATTTAATGCGGACGAAGCTGGGTTTGATTTATGTCCAAAAACTGATAAAGTTTTTGGTCCATTGAAAAATGAAAAAGATTTCTATGAAAGAGTTTGCAATCAAAAAGAAAATATAACAGTAACGGCAACGTTTTCTGCGGATGGCAAAGTCCCACCACCCATGTTAATATTTCCCTACAAAAAAATACCAAAAGCTATAGTGGAGTCTGTTCCTACAAACTGGGCACTTGGGCGTTAGTTCTAATAGCTCTTTTCCAAATACGACACAGATAACACAACCTAGCAATGTTTCAGTGTTCAAATCTTTAAAATCTGGATGGAAATCTGCTCTCAGTGATTGGACATTTGAAAATTTTCGAAAAGATACTATTAGATACACATTTGGTCAAATCCTTAAAGGTGTTTTTGATAAATATGCCACAGCTTCAACAATAGCGAATGGTTTCAGGAAATGCGGTTTGTACCCTTTTAACAAAAATAATGTTGAGTATTCAAAGTGTATTCCGAGTCGATTAATAACATTTTCTAAGGAAAAAGAAAATTTTCCGAAAGACTTTAACCTTAAAGTTCTTGAAAGAGTAAAAAGTAAAATTGACGAACATGAGCATTACCAATTTTTGGAAACTTATAAAAACAAAACCACCTGGCAAGGATGTTCTAAATCACACAATTTATATACACTGTGGTATTCTTTAAAAGAGAATTCAGTTCAAGTTCCCCTATTAGAGCTGAAGATGAAATTCTACTCCAAATATTAATTTAGATGAAGATAAAGCACAAGAAATGCCAGAACAAACCAATGGTTTTTCACAAATTTCGAATTCTCCAGTAGCATCTACAAATAACATTCTAGTTCATGCGTCCCCGACTACGTTTTTACCTGCCATGAAAAACGTAGAATGGAATACACCAGAAGATGTGAATCGGTACACATATGAAGAAAAAGAAAATGAAGGTTTAAAAGTCCCAACGCCCTTCAAAAAGTGTCTACCATTTCGAAAACACTAGAAAACAGAATTACGCCTAAAAGAAAGGTCACTATTTTTCCTGCTGCAAGACTTTTATGCGTCAAAGAAGTTTTAAAAAAATGTGCCAAAAACAAAAGCAAAAAAAGGAGCTGTACCAAAAGATGATAGGTCTTCTGTCAGGCATTGAAGTTCCCAAGATAATGACCCAAGTGATACAGAAACAGAACTCGATTTCAAGGAAGGAAAATATGTTATTGTCACGCATGAGGAAGAATATTACCCAGACAAGTACTACTTACATTTACACATAGACATTTTATTTATCAATCCATTTATTTTGCCATAGTGCATCCCGTGTAAATGTACTAAAGACAATACTTATTTGCGAGTTAGTTAACATAACTATTTTATTTTAGGAGTGATCTTAAAAAAGGACCATGAAGGAGCTGATGTAAGATCTATGGTTAGGGCTGGAGTAGATTCGTGGAAATAATCAGTAAAGGAAGATGAGCTATACTATTTCAAAGATGATATAAAAGCAATAATCAGCAACCCAGTGCAAAAAAATAGTAGAGGGCATTACAGTGTGCCGGAAATAGCTAATTTTGTATAAAATGTAATACCTTATATTTTATATTCAAAAATACAATAAAAATTTATATTTTCTCTAAGTGTGCATTACTCCCTCCAAATAATTTCCATTACTTAGTTAATTATGTCCATTACCATTTGTCATTACTTAAATTTTTATTTTTTTGTTGAAACCCTTAATAAAAGTTACTAATAATACTGTATCCTCCAGTTAGTACACTAATAACCGTATCACCTACTGTATCAAGGTAGCTGATATATTAATTCATATCTCCATAGAAGGAAATTAAATTAAAAAATCTCTCCTTAGTATCCATTACTCCCTCAACTACCCTATTATTTCGAAATTGATGTTCCATGAATTTGAAAACAAAACAAAAAGACATTTAAAAATATATTCAATTCTAGTATTTAGTAACAAAACCTTTTCCTTGTAATACACCGTTACTATTCTTACTCAGTAATCTACTTTGCGAGATACTTTTTTTCACAGAAAAATGTTCTCATTCTAATTTTATTGTATTAAATGAATCTTCTTTATTTTTTATGTTATGTGGCCTGATATTTATTTGATCCCAAAGGCTTTTTATTGGGTTCAGATCAGGTTGCTGCATATATTTTGGATATATATTGCATTGCTGGAACTGTCATATTAGAGGCATATTTTCCTTGATATATGACTCTTTAAGATCCAAATAAACATAGTGCTCCATTATCTAATCTATGCGAACAATTGGATCTGCCACGGATATGGAAAAACAACCATATACCGTAATTCTACGTTCTCTATGTTTCACTGTTGATAACTGGCACTTTGGATCAAACCTTTTTCCGACTAAGCGTATTAGAACTTTAATGTCATCACTAACGAAAAGCAAAAATTTACTTTCCCTACTACCGTATTTCATTTTTCAGTGCTCTCTAGCGATTTTGAAGCTTTTTGTCGTTTTGTTGGAGAAATTAAGAACTTTTTATAGGGCGACGTTCTTAATAATTTATACTCTATCAATGTGCGTCTTACGTTTCAGTGCAAATGTCAGTAGTTAACTGGTGATCATGATCATCGTCAATAAGTTCTTAATGAATTTCTTTTGCTGATTTTCTCGAGTTAGCTGTGGAAAATGCGATTTATTATGCGATTAGAATATAGTGAAGTTGTTCGGCAGTCACTTTAAACTGCAGTTTAGGCTCTATCTATGTCTTGTTATTTTTTTTTACTTTGAGAGACAGTTCCACAATACATATTGAAATTTCTGGTAATATCAATAATTTTTTTACTTTTCTGATATGCTTAATATAATTAATTAGTCATTAAATCATCAGATAATAATTTTTATTTTAGACATTTTCTCGAAATATTTATGAAGATTCTCAGAACACAAGTTTATCACACCGTAACTGATATTTAACTACTGATAACTAAAGAAATTGTTCATGTGGACAAAATATAAATATTTTGTTGATAAATATTTCCAAACTTTTGTGTTATGTATAGCAAGCAAAACATCTCACAAATAAAAATAAACAAATATTTATACTACAAAATACCATAGGAAATACCAAAGATTAATACATGCTAAATTTATAAATACATAAATGATTATAAGAAAGAGATATATGTAAGTGTTTTGTGTTCATTTTATTTAATGTTTTTAAACCTTTGTGAAGTACTGTAGATCAGAAGGCTTAATAACTTGGAAAGTTATGGATAAATCGCGTTGGACCTCTAACAAAGTTTCTGGGAAAAAGTTTGTTTTACTTAATTATTTTGAGCAATTTTAAAGGCAAGAGTTCATGGACCAGCCACATGGATCAAAAAGCTGGACAACTCGGTTTAACAAAGATCACTTTGAAATTCAAATTTATTTTTCAAAGCAATGTCTCTTTAAAACACTGTAATTTAATTAATTTTGGTTTCTTTTGTGCTTTTGAAGGTATTTATGTTTTATGAGAAAAGAAACTTTTCTATACTGTCAACTTTAAAAGTCCAAAAATAGACGACAAGAGGCTGTACCTTAAATATCACAGGTAATCCATGTTTCTGGCAAAAATCCATAGCTTCGTCTAAAGTGGAAACTGGTCCATCTGTCCCTGGCACTATCGGTACTCCGGCAGCAATGGCGGCCTCTCTGGCAGCCACTTTATCACCCATTTGATGGACCACCTTCGGAGAGGGACCTGCAAAAAACAATCCATCATATGGCTCACTGTTTTGCTCCCTTCAATTTTTCTTACCAATGAATCTTAATCCAGCATCAATAACTGCTTGGGCAAAATCCGCCCTTTCAGACAAAAACCCATAACCGGGATGGACGGCATCGATACCTTGGTCTTTACAAATTTTCACTATTTGTGGAATGTTTAGGTAAGCTTCTACTGGCGACATACCTTCTCCCCCCACCTATTAAAAAAAACATTAAGTCTAAATGTAAGTCTATTTGCTACAATATTCCAAGATAAGTGAGTTCTGGTCTATTCAGAGAATATCAATACTTAATATTCCATATGCGTCATTAATATTCCAGGAATATATGGTGATATGTTTATTTAGCTGCATGAAAGAAAGGAATAATGACATGCTTTTTCTTTTGGGCATTTTACATCCTTTTGATTCCTCCTAGAGAAATGATAATTGTTAGCTTTTTTCAGGCAACTGGAGACTAAAGTTGCGCGGAATAAGCAAATATTGTCATTTTGAATATCTTAAACCAACCAACTTATTTTTCAAGACCTTCCAGGTAATTTAACTAAATTATATATTGTAGGCAATTGGAGCCTGAAAGAACATGGCGAGAACGAAATCCAAGTGAAGACAGCTGAAGTCATTTATCTATTTTGTCCAGGCAATTTTGAAAGCTGAAATTTAAGTTTTTTGTTGCTTAGAATAAACGAATAATTAATGCCATTTCTTCCAGGTATTTAAGGCAATTTGTAATTCCTCCAAGGTGAACAAAGATATTTTAATTTTTACAGGCAGTTAATGTTGCCTAAATATTTTCCTAGGCTAGTTTTTGAAGGAAACTAAAATTAAATATTGGTGCATAAAAAATGGCTTCAACTCCCAGGTAGTATTTACAAGAACTTTTCCGGCAATTAAAACCTGCAATACAATAGAATTGATATAAATTGTCTGAGTTAAACGAATAACGTCACTTCTCATTTTCTTCTTATCTCCAGGTATTTTTGACAATTTTTGATTTCAGGCAGTTAAATTTGATTATACCTTTTTTGGGGCCTAAGAGAATCTAAAATTAACCTCAGTTACTTGGAATAAACGAATAATGTCATTTGGCAATTTCTTCCAGCCGTTTAAAGTCATTTTGGGTTCCATCCAGGCAAACGACATTTTTTTATATATTTATGACCTTTTCTAGGCAACTGCAGATTCTTATTTATTCTAGGAATTTGAGGCAATTTTTAATTCTTTAGGCATACAAGTGTAGAGTGCCATTTCTTTTTCTTCCAGGCACTTGAGGTCGTGTTTAAATCCTCACAGACAAACGAGGTAATTTTCCTGGAATAAACTAATTCCTTCCGCCTGGAATAAACGAACATTGCGATTTCTTATTTCTTCCTGGCATTTATGGTAAAATTTGATTCCCATACAACGAAAATCAAATATAAACAAAAAAAACGTTTTTCTAAAATCGAAAATCGACGGGTGCAAGCGTTTTTGTTTTGTAAATCAAGAACCTCTAAAAGTAGCGCTAAAAGTATTAAACAATGGTATTGTTTCAAAACTGGACTAACTAGATTAATCACTTGACTCCCACTCCAATTTAAGATTTTGAGAGTGGTTGCAACCCCCACCAAGGGGTTGATGTTATGGGGTTGAAAGTATTAAAAAAATTGCCCCCCTAAAATAAAAAATCGACGGGTCCGAGCATTTTTTAAAATTCCTTAAAAAAGGGTTCCAAACCTTGCTGGCTGGGCCACCCTATATATGTAAACCGAATACTGGTAATATCGAGAGTAAAGTGAAGACCATGGCACAACGCATAAGTCAAGCTAGCAGTGGAACTAGGCGATCTGTGCATGTTTAGAAAGTTTTCATCATTAATGTATCAAAACTTGAACGTCAATCCTTTTTTTGGGGTGATAGATAATGGGTATTATCAACCAATAGGATATGACAATGTAATCTTACAGCGGTGTCGAGGTTTCCAGTGTGAGATAGACTTATGCCAAATTTATTATATTTGCTATGGCTATCTCTCTTTGATGTCTTCAACATGTGCTCACACTGCTTATGGGACTTTATTAGTCAGTATTGAGTTTGCATCAATTTTAGCTTCCAAAGCATTAAAATGGAGGTCAAGTGCCTAGAAGGAATAAAAACTCCACTTACCAAATAGGACTCGTCAGCCTTTAACCTATGAACATGTCCTCGGTCCTCTTTAGAGTAAATAGCAACAGATTTGATCCCCAATTCATTGCAAGCTCTGAAGACCCTGACAGCAATTTCGCCCCTGTTGGCTACCAATACGCTCCTGATCGGTTTGTATTCTATCGAGTAGTTTCTGGTGCATTTCGACGTTAAGTTGAAGGTGGCACTGGCCGGAATCCTTGAGTTTTTTGCTATCAGTCTTATCAGCATGGTGGCGGAGTTGATGGAGGACGTTAATCCTCACAGTGGTAGAAAATTCGTTAGGGGCTAAAAACAAAATATTAATTAGACGTCCCTTTTTTTGGGGTCATAAAATGGCGATGATTTACACAAGAGTATACTAATAATATAAAAATATTTGAAAATTTTAATTATGGCATCTGGAATATCACACTTTTTCTAGGTATATTGGATATGATATCAAACATTATCAGTGTCTTTGTAGAGCCTACCTACTGCCTCCTGTGAGCTAAGCAAGAATTTTGACTGTGTCTTTCATTACTTACACGGATAAAATTCCATGTCAATGAATTGCCTGGTTGACTTACATCACAATAGACAGTCTTTACAAATAAAACTAACAAACATGACAATTTGGACAGCGTTACGTTCAAGTCTTAAGAGCCGAGCTGTTCTAACTTTCTGTTGTTAAGACTCATGGTTCATAGTATTTCCAACACAAGAGATCCAAAGAGAGGCTTAGTGACATCAATGAATTTGGTGCCATACGCACCCAATGAGTTGTTTTGATTTGCAGAGCAGGACAATTGATGTGGTTGCCTCCAATGAATCTTCGGAATTATTGACCTAAAGTCGGTCATGAAATGTATTAGGAGAAAAGCCCGCTTGAGTAGTAATTGGTAGAAATTACGTAAGCATATTGACTCAATTCGACCACTACTAGGACGCGCAAATCAACTTGCATGCTACATTTCTGCGACAACGACAACCTTTACTCATGTAAAGGTTAGTTTGGGTTGGTTTGGTTGAGTGTCACTTTCACAACTATGGAACAACGATTCAAAGCTGGGAAAGCGATTTAAAGGAAAGAGATGGATAGACTAACAATCTATTGACTGGGTGAAGGATGGTGCAGACGTATTAGTCGTGTAGCTAGAAAAAAGAAAAAAACACGTAAATGAATTAAAGTTCAGAAGAGTTTGCCTCTCAACAAATTTACTGGAAAAAATCAACATCGATTGTACATTTTATTATTTGACTTAATCAAAATTTCATTGTTGATTTCTGGTAGATCGGTGTATATCCCTAAACCGGTAGATGAAACAGTATGTAGAATGTAATATTTGAACCAGCTCAGACAGAGAACGTATTACTTTAAGATTATCAAAGGCTGGCAGTTTTTAAAGTAATATTAAATATCATTAATATAAATGACGAATAAAGGGACCAATAAGATGAGAGTACTGTGGAACCCTTGTAGCTAAGATCTATGAGAAAAGTATCTCAAAGAGGTTAGAAGAAGCTTCTGGCTACAAATTTTCATAAACATGTAATATATTCTATCAAATTCCTTACTGAAATCCATAGAAACCACCGATCGAATCTTACCGACCAATATGCCTCAATAGTTAGTTTTCATCTAAAGACGATGAAGAGAGGCCGTGTACAAGAATGTATATACCAAACTGCCGACATCACCTCGTTAGAAAGGTGGAGTGTGGTCTGTGAAATAGAAATAGGCTTGTCTTGGTGCGTTTCTGGATATTGAAGGACCGTTTAATAACACTCTTTTCGATGTTATTTGTCGGGCACATCATGAATGCATAGCTCAGGATCCTGTCTGGTTCGACTAATTGGCACTATGTGTCTGCCGAGTTTAATAGTAAGGTTGTTAAAACGATAGCGCTTTATAGAGGCTGCTCTCGGTGAGAAGTATTGTCTCTGACTTTGTAGTGTTTAGTGGTTGACCACCCAATCAATGATCTAAATAGAGCGTGCTTGTACAGACAAACGCACGCCGACGAGTTGGTAAACTTTGACCTGAAAAGGACGTTACCATAACATAGGATCCAATGATGAGGCATTGCGTATAGTGGACCGGTAGTGGCTTTCGCAGGGCTTACGAATTAACTCCAAGAAAGTAGAGTTTCTACTTTTCACGATGAGACATAATTTTGGCGCATCCCCATTCTGGGAGGCATGCACCTTAAATACTCTAGGATAATTAGATCTCTAAGACACTAAACTTCAAATTCTCTTCCAGCGATCACGAAGATATCAGAATTAAGAAGATTATCTTGCAGAACAGCTTTTGGGAGTACCTGGGGTCTCTAAAGATCTTCTAAAGACCTTTCTCATTTATCTCTCCATAAAACCTCTTCTCATCTATCGTTTGGTGGTCCTGCACGAAGAAAGCAAAAGTTGGAGTCCAACGCCTCACATGCCAAAGCTCCACAGGATATATGCGAACGACCCTAGCCAGAGCCCTTAAGATTATGTTGAAACTTTTCTACCTTTAACCCTACTGCAGTTTGAGGCAATGAGGACGCAATGAGACAATGAAACTGGATTATTGTGCAACTAATAATTTATTTATTGAAAGTTGGATTTCCAAAAAATAAAAATCTCTGTCTTGTTTTGACACCTAAGCAAGGCAACCTTTTGATTCTATGGATCATGGGATTCTGCTAACAAAATTAAATGCTTATAAATTTTGCACTAGAAGTGTTGGAATAATAAAATTATATTTGGAAAATAGATCTCAGATCGGTTAATGTAGGTGCGTCATCGGGGAAGAAGACTCCCATCTCCAATGGGATGCTTTCAATTTGATGCTTTCAATTCTGAAATTGTTTTTACTTCGTAATATATACTGTCGACACTGTCTCATTGGGTATTCTGAGAGTGGCTTATTTGCTGTTTTTGAGACACATCTGTCATATACCATCCTTGCATGAGACATACGCCATGAAACACAAAAAAATTCGGAATGTTGTACGCCCTCATTCAATTTGTTAAATGCCATCACATCTGAAATTGAATTTGGATCCTCTATTCCCATATATTTGCATTGCTTTGTGAATATTCTGCAGCTTGCCAATGTCAGTTGCCAGCGCTGATAGATCATTCGGCGTTTTATCAATAATAAAAAACCATCATCGTTCTTGCTCAACTTAGAATCGAGTTTCCGGATTGGCAACTTTGCATTTGGAATCTGAGTTAGCAAGAAAACTGAACATTCATGATTTTACCTCGGCCAAAGTACAGAAAAAAATCTATTTAATTCTAAACATCGTGTCAGTTATTTTAGAACATCTGTGATGCTAACAAAGTTTATATCTGCGTTACAGTTTTCAGAAATTCATCAATTTCAAATCGACAATTCTATCAAAAATCCTTTCGACACTTTTTCAGACTTTTCAACAATTATACAAATTTTTATGAATATTAAAAAAAATGAAGGAGTTTGCTTTTAAGATTTGCTCCGGGGTCCGAATATTCTCTCTATGGCCTTAATTGTGAACATTCAATCAAATTGAAGATTAAATTTCTCTTTTCTACTTATGCTATATTTAAAATTTAAGTTAAACTCACTCATTGCAAAATAAAAATTTATCGTATTTTGGACTGGACAAGTACATCATCCGGTGAAAAAATCCCCGTATTTAAAAAAAAATCATTCTTGGTGTTACGCTGATATCCTAGAACAAAGTCGATGTTTTGATTGTTTTTGCGTTCAGGTCAAAGTCATTTGAATCGAGGTGATAACGATAATAATTAAAAGTCTACTAGATCTTAGTCTACTAGAGAAGTTGAACATTTGATTTTAATGTATTATGCCGTTAGTCACGAATTAGTATAAAGACACCAGCATGCTATTATATAATACATAATAAGGAGTTATCTTAGGTTTACAAAAAAAATATATTGAATTCACATTGCGATTGAATGGTCGGTGAATGCTTTTACTCGGGTTTGAAAGTGACTTTTACGACGTAAAGAATCCTTGTTTGCTGTCAAGATTAAACCAGGGTCAAAATTTGCGCGTTTTTTGCATTAGTATTTTCAAAAATTAATTTTGGCCCAACCTGTTGAATTTCTAAACAGAATCGCTACACAAAATGTTTCGTAATTAATGACATATGCATTCGCTCCTTTCACTTTTTACATACAAATGACCGCGTAATCGTAATAATTTATTGTTAGACACCCTTTTTTTACATCTTTTTTTAGGATCTATATGACCCAATTCGTGAACAATATAAATTTTTTTTCGCATCGGCTGACCGCAAAACGAGATTTAAATTGTCGATCGAAGGTCGTCCCCGTTGCCTTATTTCAATAATGAAACCATAAATAGAAAGAAAAACACTCACTTGTTATGTATGTTGTATAAGTCCGATATATGTTTCGTAAACCACAAGTTATTTATCAACAGGCCCGAACTGTACACTCGCCGAACGTCTCGACTCAAATAAATTTGGATTTTATTTTTAAATTACGGAAAACTGGATTTGCGACGGCGTGCATCCACTGCGACGACTGTGTAATAATATTTCAGTTAACGGGCGAACGTTAATTTATTGTTTTTTTTCTTATTATATAACTTAAGCTTAAATTTGTACTTTGTGCACCCTGTCCTAACCTATGTTGACCTAAATACGCTCTCGGCGCCTCTCCGATTCGGAGATGCAGGGCGCTTCCTTAAATAAAAATCAATAATTATATTGATGCGCTAAAACTCTTCGGTCATGATTAAATCCTATATTGATTTTGCTGGTATTGTATTGAAATTATATATATTATATTAGCATGGCGATTAATTCTTATCGATGTTGATTTAGTTAGAGAGTAGCAACTAGCACGAATTTAACTTAATTGCCGCTCTTTTTTGAAACCACATTAACGTAAAAGATTTTTTAAACACAATAATAATTTTTTTTAGTACCTTTATGTCAAAAGTGTATTTTTGTTAATAAAATCTTGTTAATGAATTCAACAGATGCCGTTTTGTGCCAAATGCAACTATGTTAACGTTACTTTGGAATGCTATAATAATAATACAACATAACGTAAAAAACATTAGATTAGATTAACAGAATTTAGGAAAAAATCTCGTTAAGTTGTTACAAACACGTATTTGTTTAAACCATTGGTAGTTTTTAACAACGTTTAATGTTATTTTTACAAAGTTATATTTTTAAACACATTAAAAAATGGATTATTGTTAACTTCAAATTTTTTTTGTGTTTTATTACCGTTATATTAATGTTGTTTCTTAGTTAATTATTACTTATTATTTAATTATTACTATAACTTAATAAACGAAAAAATAAAAATAAAATTCTTTGATGGTATTTACTAAATAAAATATCATCGTTATAAATACTTTAATGTTATTTTTACGAAGTCATTTTTTTTACCCAATAAAAAATTCGTTTATGTCATATGGTACAATTTTTAGTTGTGATTTATACCAATGCGTTAACGCTATTTATCGTCTTAGGAAAATGTTACTTCGCATTCAATGCAACCACAATAACCTTATTTTTCCAAAAATGTATATCCTGATACACAAGATTAACCTGTTAATGTTTTATTTTAATAACGCAAATTCCCTTTACATAAATATACAATAAAATATAATTTACGCCCAAAGTACCACGTTTATTGGAAAAAAGCCTATAACGTTATATTTTGTCACACCAATTTTAAATAATAGATTTAAATTGTTTTTTTTCTGCGATTAATGCCATTAGGTTAACGTTATTTATGTAAAGAAAATGTTTTGTTTCACGAATAATGCAACTACAGTAACATTAGTTATACAACAGTATTTTTCATTAAAGTCCGTCAATGAGGGTTTTTGCTAAGGATACACAAATAAAATTTACTAACGTTATACTCAACACAAGAATTGTGTGTAAATTTCGTTAATTAAGTCTACAGAAAAAATTTCCATAAAACTAAAAGCTTAGAACATTGAATATCTCAATGTGTATTCAATGTTCTAAGATTAACAGTAAGCAACGTTAATCCGACAAAATGTGACAACGTTATATTTGTCAACCTGTAAAATTGATGAAATATGATTCTATGGCTAATATGAGCTGGTCAATCTCGTAAGGTACTGTTGGGTAATAAGGCCGGGTTAAGAAAAATATTTTTGTTATAACCAAATAAAAAATATTTTTATTACAAAGTAAGATACAAAAGATAAATCAACATGTATTCTTTTAAAAAACATAACTAAAAAATGAAAACAAGAATTTTTAAACATTCATAATGCAAAAAAATAAAAACAACTCTTTTGGCCTTATTACCAGCATAGGCAGGTAATATGGCCACGGAGTAAAATTTGTAGCAGGTAATAAGGCCGATTTTTAAAATTTCCTCAGGGCATGCATTCAGGGCAAATAAATGCTTCTTTATCTTCAACTGTTAGTCCAACACATTCTTCGTGAACCCAAGTACCACAAGATGAACATGCTCTCATATCGGCTACAAAGTCAAGCAGGCAAACAGAACACATCCATACAGCTGAAAGGCTCGTAGTTGGCGTATTGGCGGACTTCCTCTTCACAACAGAACCCTTTTTTGAGATATTGGTAACCTTTTTACCAGAACCACGATCCTTAAATATGTGCCTTTTGACCTCTTGAGCACGATAATTCAAAGCCTTTCTTCGATTGGAGGTTTTTATTGGTGCCATATCAGGTGTAACTAAAACTTCAGAGAAAGAGTTTTGATGTGAAGTTTCTCCTTTTTCAGCTAAATCTTCTGACTGAGTTGATTGAGACTGAGACTGATCTGCAGGGCTGGTACTGGAATGTACTGTTGAATTATCCTTAGTTGTCTTAAATAATGTTGCTAATGGAATATCATCTTCCGAATCCCAAAGTTCTTCCCTTACTATGGCACTTTCCTCACTATTTTCAGCTGCAATATTTTGACCACGATGAGTTGGAAGACTTGGGGCGAATGCATGTTCAGGAATGGCGTTTCTACTGAACGGGTAGATACCAGTTGATCTAAAACCATTGCAGATGTTATTAATAGTCATGCACTTTCCCCAGACTGGCGTGAATACATCAGAAAATCTCTCTTTACTCAACCTTCTATCAGGATGTTGACTCCAATATTCAAGAAGCTGTTGATCCCAGTGGGATTCAAAAGACCGGAAAACGGATTTGTCCATTGGCTGGAGCTCGTGAGTCGTATTACTGGGTAGGCATAAAAGCTCAATTCCTAAAGTTTCTGCCTTTTCAGCAATGGACTCATCTAGGTGACTTGACGCTCCATCAAAAATTAAAATTGTTGGAGGGGAAGACATAAATTGTGAGAAGTGCTCCAGCCATTTGATAAATATCTCAGTCGTCATGCTGCCCTTTGCGGTCATGTGTACAGCTGAGCCTGCTGGTAAACCATCAGAATAGCAAGGTTTTCCACGTTGCCCTTTGAATAAAATCGTAGGTGGTATGACATGGCCTAGGGCATTTGCACAAGCGACTACTGTGACGTTTTCCGCATGTTCAGGCGCCACTAAGTGCACTCTTTTGGCACCTTTTTGGGCTAGTACTAGCTGCTGGTGATGAAGGGTTAATCTGCAACCCTTCTCATCCATGTTGTAAATTTTTTCGGGGCTATGTTTTAATCCGGTTCTACACAGCAGAGCATCCAATTTATCAAAATAATCACATGAAATACAATACATACAATGAAATGATTCAATTTCTGAGCTCGGGCAGGATTTAATTGCTGTGCTTTGCGTTGAGCTATTTGTGGATGACGTCTTAGAAAGGCACGGTACCATTCTTTACCCGCCAATTTTTTTTCCCGGTTAAATTTATGTTTAACGCTCATTTTCTCACAATAATTGAAAACACTTCGGCGTAAAACTTTCGAAGTTAACGGAAAGCCTCTGCTAGAAAATCTCAATATTTTCCTTTCTAAGTCCGTTTCCTGTTCCATATTTAATACTGGTTTTGCTCCCAATGACCTGTTTGAGGAACCGGATTTAAGGTGATTCCTTAAGGTACGACGCGGAATCCCAGATTGCTGTTCCACCCATTCTTGAGACCGACCACTCCTTAATAGCTGAAGGGCCTCTTCCATCATTTCTTCGGTCCAATTTGCTCGTATTCCTCGATTTTTTTTCCCCATAACTGAAAAATAAAAAAGTATTTTCTACTGCGTATGTAGGAGACAGATAATATGGCCGGAACATTATAGCTACAGCTATAATACTTACCTAAGCTAGAAAACTGCTCCGCGCTGTAACTGTTGCTGACACGTTGGTATAAAAAACTATTTTCTAAGACTTCCGCAGGAATCCTACATGGAAAAACAACTTTTAGACCATCTTGTAATAGGCCTTATTACCTGGCTAGAAACTTAAAGGTAACCATTTCGGCAGGCAATAAGGCCGGGAGCTCATTGCATTGAGATAAGGTGGGAAATTTCTTTAAAAAAATATATAAGTAAGTAAAAAATATATAAGTAATGGGATTATTTTTTTAAGACTTTTGCCAGCGTAAACAATTAAGATAAATTTACAAAAAATTACGCATTATTTTGTAGCCGGCTTTATTATCTGCAAACAAATTTAATGGTAAGGCAGGTAATAAGGCCGCGGCCTTGTTACAAGTCTGGCATCCATTTTCTTTTTGAGGTTAGATGTAACAAAAAAAGAGTAAATAAAACGAAACAACTATGTTAAGTTAATCTATATACCAACACAATTTGGAAAATATAATGCAAACAATACTCTAATCAAACTACCAAAAAATGTTACTCACCTTTTGCAGGTATTTTTTACAACACGGGCACGAAAACACTTCCAAATTTTTAAACACGTGCATGTAGGTAAATGGAGGAATGTATACTAGCTCGCAAAGCGCCAACTGTTTTGTGTTAGATCTGTCTACACCTAGATGGTGCCACTAGGACCACAGAATATTAAGGTATCCGTTGGGATAACTTTGGCTTTATTACCTGCCCGGCCTTATTACCCAACAGTACCTTATAACGTTCATTTTCTCACTAAACTAAAACCTATAAAAAGTTCTGTTATATGTAACAACATTAATGTTTTTTAACGTTAAAGGTTAATTGTTGTAACTATTTAACGTTATATTAACAAGAAATTACAATTTTACTTAGTATAAAGTTCAAAGTAAAAAAACACTATTAATTACATTAGTAAGCGTAATTAATTAGTCTTCATTTAACTGTTTAATGAACTGTTTTTTGCACCCACAATTAATGCAGTCTTGTGAACGTTATTTTGTACCAAATATTACTTCTGCGGCAAACATGTTAACATAAAAAAATCTATGCACGGCAGGTTTATAAAAAAAACTAATCCACTAAACAAAAGGTTGCGTTACGATAAACGCTTAAAAGATCATTTAACGTTATATTTTAATTACATTCTTCAAAGTAATTTTTAGTGTACAAATCACGTTTTTTTTTTCGAAAAAATACATCAATAGTAATTTCAGTTTAACGTTATGGTAACTTTAATTCTACTAAATAAAATTCTAATTTAGCTTGTTGCATTTAGCCTAATAAAACCAGCTTAACATAGTTGTATGTTAAATGCTATCAACCTATTAAAAATAAACGTTAACCCTATTTACCATATATCCGTTATTTTTTTATAGAAAGTTGACATGCTAAGACTCTCCTGTCATAATTAAATTCTAAATTGATTTTGTTGCTGGTGCTATTATGTTTCTAGCTTTCTATACTAAATCGTCAAATAAACGTTGTGTTATTACTGTAATTGTATTGATACAATCCAGTGATTAACTCTTATCGATGTTGATTTAGCCAGAGAGATGATAAAGCGATAAAGCTGGTCAAAAATAGAAAAAAACTCGTATTTTTTTATCAACTTAATCATTTATGTCACTGATTGAAGCGACGTTGATGCTATTTTTCCTATTTTTTTCATTTATTATGGTTACATTAATGTTTCTCTAAAAAATATTAAGTTTGACTAATGAATTCAACGTTAATTTAACCAAAATAAAAATTCTTGTGAAGTTATGTATTATACAGGGTTTTCCGTTGATCATGTTACAAACTTCTAGGGCAGATAGAAAACGTCAAAAGAAAAACAAAAGTTCATATAAACATGGGTCCGGAAAAGCTTCCTCAGGGAGCTAAAGCTTTTTGAAAATAACCTTTAAAAACTAGTTTTTTTTAATAGCTCCGGAACTACTTTAACTACCGCAACCAATTTTGGGAGGTAAATCATTGTTAGTACGTTTATTCTTTTGAACCTACTAAATAAAAAAAATATTTACCAGGGGCTTCAGAATCAGGGGGGTATTTGGTAAATTTAGGCCCATTTCTTTAAGACTTTAATTTCTGCCCGTTTGGGCATTAGATTATAATGTTCCTATGCATTTTACATAAAAAAGGTGCTCTTAGTAAAAGTCGGTAAAGGATAAATATCACCGTTTTTGTGAAAATTGATGAAAAGCAAGTTATGAGATACAAAAATGAATTACCTATTATTATTAATAAACAATAAAAAAAAAAATCTGGCGTAAATAAAAAATAAATGTTTAAAAAAAGTTAAGGTAGCCACTTTATTAAATTGGTACTCAAATTAATTAACTGTCACTTTAATTACCTTGAGGCATAAAATGTTTAAATGATTTTAAGTGTAATAAAAAACCAACAAATTAACAATTTTAGAAACGTAAACAAATTTTATTAAAGATTGGTATTAAAGTACAAAAGGTATTGAAGTACAAAAATAAACTTAAAATATTATAATTGCTCAAAATGCCGGCCGCCACGATCGATACATTTATTGTATCTACGCACCATATTAAGGTTGACGTGGTTAAATATATCAGGCGTGGTTTGGATTACTTCAGCAGCTGCGGAAATTCTGGCCAACAGGTCTTCTTCTGACTCGACTGTTTCATATACGAGACTTTTCATATGCCTCCAAAGAAAAAAATCTAAGGGTGTCAAATCTGGTGAGCGCGCTGGTCAGGTGACAGGGCCTCCGCGGCCAATCCAGCGCCTTCCAAAATTTTCATTTATAAACTCGCGGACAATAAGTGAAAAATGAGCTGGCGCTCCATCTTGTTGTCGCCATAAGTTCTGTCGTATATTTAGGGGCAGATCATCTATCCTCACTCCACACATGATTATTCTTAGAATTAAAAATGCCTTCTTTTGCAAATAAAGCCTCGTCAGTAAAAAGGACATATTTTGGAAATTGAGGTTCTTCTGTACACCGGTCAAGAAACCACTGGCAAAAATTCACGCGGGACATAAAATCATTGAGTCCTAATGATTGCACCTTTTGCAGGTGGTAGGCCCGAAGAAGCTGTTCCTTAACAACGTTCCATACCCTAACATGATTTACATGCATCGCATCAGCTACTGCTCGAGTACTTACTGATGGGTTATCTTCAAATCGCTGAAGCATTTCTTCAATATCCGGGATACGGATGTTCCTTTGCGCGCCATTATCTTGGCGTTTTATTTTAACGGAGCCAGTCTCCCTGAGCCGTTGATTGACCCTTTCAAAAAGTGTGTGAGCTGGGATTCGCCTTTCGGGAAACCGCTCTTCATATAGTCGAGAAGCAGCTCTACCATTACATCGAACTTCCCCATAAATTAAAAGCATATCAGCGTATTCAGCAAAAGTGTAATCTTCCATTACTTAACCATAATAAAAAGGGAATTAACATCATGTAAAAAATACTGACAGTGACAAATTTAAAAAATACTGACAGTGGCAATGAATTAGCATTATTATTATTAAAATCATTAATTCAGGTGCTGTATCTTAGTTTGGTTTTAGTCAATTTCCACAAAAACGGTGATATTTACCGACTTTTACTAAGAGCACCTTTTTTATGTAAAAAGCATAGGAACATCATAATCTAATGCCCAAACGGGCAGAAATTAAAGTCTTAAAGAAATGGGCCTAAATTTACCAAATACCTCCCTGATTCTGAAGCCCCTGGTAAATATTTTTTTTATTTAGTAGGTTCAAAAGAATAAACGTACTAACAATAATTTACCTCCCAAAATTGGTTGCGGTAGCTAAAGTAGCTCCGGAGCTATTAAAAAAAAAACTAGTTTTTAAAGGTTATTTTCAAAAAGCTCTAGCTCCCTGAGGAAGCTTTTCCGGATCCATGTTTATATGAACTTTTGTTTTTCTTTTGACGTTTTCTATCTGCCCTAGAAGTTTGTAACATGATCAAAGGAACACCCTGTATATATGTTACATTTCTTTATGTTAACGTTATTTCGATAGATAGTGAAAACTAACCGTAATGTTATAACCTACAACTTTTTTTTGCAATTAAGATTCATCGTTACCTTAACGTTATATTACACACAATAAAAAAAGGAAATAAAAAGTTTTTTGTCGGTGTCTTTTGGTTCACGTTGTCGTTTGGTTAACTTTTTTGTTAACGTTGCATAACGACAAAGTCCAACGTTAACGTAGAGATATTGATAAAGAAATCAACGTTAAAGTTGTAATCAATAAATCCTTTTTTGGTGCTCAAATTGACGTTAACATTCTTTTACCACGCAGCAAAAATGACGTTAAATCAGGCATAAATATTTTATGGTCGTTACCCTGTAACGTTATTCATGAAAAACCTGTAAAAATGTAATATTATTAACGTTAATGGTACAATTTTTTCTAACCTGAATATTAGATAATAATAGATAACAGATAGAAAACATCAAAATAAGAATGGCTGATCGGAGAGGAGGTTTTGAGTTTAAATGTGAAAGATATATTACTTAAGCCAATTTTAACGTATTTTACTTGGTAGAAAATAACGTTCACCGAAATTTATTTAAACATTAACCAAATTTTACTCTTTTTTATATAAATTTAATATTATGTTTAAGCTGGTGAAAACAACGTTAGTCAGATTGGTGGTTAGGGGAATTTTATATTATAGAATAATGTGCAAAATTTGCTTCCGCGTAATTTTGATTATGTTGAAAATAACATTAACGGTAAAAATAGAAAGTGTGTGCATTTGCATAAGGATCATTTTTGAAACAATGGATTTTTAAAAATTGTAGGTAAAAAATATATAAAATAAAATATATTCATAAATGAAATAAAAAATAGCGTTAAAGCTATAAATATAGCTTGAAAATAAGGTTAGCCAGATTAGAAATAAGTGAAATTACCAACTACAGGATGTACTAAATAGGAAAAGAAAATTACTTTAGTTCGCTTATTGATTAGGGAAAGTTTGTATTATGGAAAATATTGATACCGAATTTGCCAATTACACGATTTGCTTGAGTATTATTCGCTCTAAATAGGAAAACAAAAAATTACTAAAATTCTTTTATTGGTTAGCGGCATTTTGTATAGTGGAAAATATCATTACCAAAATTACAGGTATTGGAATTTAGTGGAAAATTACGTTAGCGGGATTGCTGGTTATCGGAATGTTGCAGTTAGATGGATTACGTATTTTATTCAATAGAAAATTACGCTATCAGAACTTTAATTGACGGAAAATAGAGGAAATTTGTTGAGAGTTATTTTTTTTCAGAGATAAATAAATGAAACAAGAAAATTGTAATATAATAATAATAATATATTCAATAAATACTTTAAATTCACTTACAATCAGATATAAATAGCACTATCAATACATTCTAATTAAAATCTTAACAACGTTCAATAAAAAAATAAATATTTCCTATCATATAATACAGAAATTATTGAATTTATGGGCCATTACAACATGTAATCGAACATTAACCGTTAAATGGCATTCATAAGACTACTATTGTCAGCTCGACGCAGAGCCACTTTGTTTCTGACTAGGATTGGCATCACCGCCGCGCATAACAATAAACTCCTCCTCCTCCTCACCAACTTCATCATCATCATTATCATCATCATCATCACTCCAACTTAAATCTACTCTATTATCACTTTTATTATTAGCACTATTATTCGCTTCTGACATCGGATGTAGGGTAACAATTGACTGTCTGCGAGTGGGCGTGGCAGTATGCAACACAGCCAATAAGGGGGCACCTGTGGGCGTGGTCACCTCCTTGTCTTTGCCGCCGTTGGTCGACGACTGCGTGTCCTCGTCCAACATACTGGTTTCGGCCGCGGACGGGATCGTCGTCAGGAATCGTACCTGGAAATAAAACCGGATTAATGGAATTGATGAGGAGAGTCGCTCGTTCTACCGTAAGTCTTCCAGGAGATATTGGAGGATCCAGCATGTGATCCTCGTAAACGGCGTATTGCCTGGTAAGTCGTGGCTTGGTCCGGGCACACGGTGGCACCTTGGCCGGTTCGCTGGACGCCGAAGATCTGGACATGCGCCACGTGCTCGTGCTCGCCGTTGCACCCGACGCGGACGAGTCATTTCTGGAACTGGACAAGTTCGAGTCCTGGGACGTTTTCCTGGTGAAAACCCAAGAGGAAGCACGACGTTTCGGATCCAACATCCTCAAGGGGATCCCGCAGTTTTGCGGATTGTGACGCCACGAGTCCGACCTGAAAATAGAATTGATTTTTTTTCAAGTATCACGTGAAAATCAAATTATATCTACCTGGACGAGCTAAAATTTTCACTGGAACTCATCGAGGACGCCCTCTTGTGTTGTTTTTGTTGAATCTCGGCTATTTGATAAGTGTACGGGTTATTCGTGGGTCTTTTGTGCCTCGGGGTTTTTTTGACGCATAATAGCCATTGCGCCTTGTCCATTAGCCACTTACGCGTGTTCGGTTGGACGTCGACCGTCCGCACAACTCGTTTTACGGTTATTTTTTCATCGGCGAGCAGTTTATTGTGGCACATGCAGTGCGGCACCTGGTGGTGGTTTTGGTTTTCTCTAGATGATCTATGAGAAAAGATTTTTAGATTTTCAATTAGTGATTTTTTCGCGGGGAAAATAACAATATCCGAAAATTTTTAGTACAAAATAATGTAACTAAAGTATTAGTGAAACACTTATGTGGAATATAAAACAACTTTTAGTTGGAGGAAAGTACCATTAAGGCAACTTTTGTTTGTGTTAATGGAGTCTTGTTTATTGAAAATTAGGATACTTTTTCTTGGTGGAAAACAAAATATTTTTTAAAATAGAAATGATTGTGAAAAATAACTTTAAAGAAAGATTGAATTGGCGAAAGGGGTAACTGCGTATAATTTGGCTTTATGAAAAATATTGTTACTATTGTTATTATTGGATGGAAAATAACGTAGTAAACCAGATAAATAATTTTGTGTGTTGTTTTAGTGACCCAGTTTAATTTTGCTAACTTTTAAGGATTAAGTTGAATAAGGGGTCAATTAGAATCCAAGCTCTTCAACACTTTTTTTCTTTTATTGCCAACGTTTCGGCCTATCTTCTTCAGGGCGAACAGAAAAATCTAAGCTTCTCGTTAGATTGTAAAAAGTGGTATGTTTTAAATAATTCCATTTGGATTATTCGTTTTTGAGGATATATGTATGTATGCTGATGTGTAAGTAATAACAATCATATTTTGTTATCGTTAATGTCATGTCAATGTTGCTGGTCAATGTCAACCTGGCCTGAGGAGAAGGTTAAGGTAGTGATAATTAAATATTACAAAGTAAGGGTTAAAAATATATTTGATATTGTTTTACGTTAGTCGTCAATTATCGGTTTAAACTATACAGGTTGTTTCAGAACTATGGGATCAAACTTCTAGGGGTTGTTCAGTGCAACAGTAGAATCCATTTGAGTATAGGAACCCATGTCCGGAAATGCGTCACTACGCCACTACGGCCCTAAGACGCGTTTAAATTTAGAAAAAATGTTTACTACCTAAATAGGATCTGATGCATTTATTTTTATCTTTTGTATATGATACTATCCCAACAATTGTTCAAAATGTCTTCCTCCAACCTCAATACACCGATTTAAACGCCGCACATGATTTCGCCGGACTACACTAAAAATTTGATCCTCGTTTTGAATGATTTCAAATGCTGTTATTCGTCCAATTAAGTTTAGCTCTGATTCTACTGGAGTTTCGTAGACTAAAGACTTTACATGTCCCCACAAGAAAAAATCGAACGACGTTAAATCGGGTGACCTAGGAGGCCAAGAAACTGCTCCACCTCTGGCAATCCAACGGTGCTCAAACCGCTGAGCCAAATACTCGTGTACTTGTACAGCAAAGTGAGCCGGCGCTCCATCATGCTGAAACCACATTTGCTCTCTAACGTTTAGTGGAACATTTTCACGGCGTTCTAAGAGAATTTCCTCCAAGAAACGCAGATAAATAGGTCCTGTTAACCGTTCCGGTGGAAGGTATGGCCCAATTAAATAATCATCAACAATGCCTACCCATACGTTGACAGACCAACAATTCTGATGTTTTCCTTGGAAAAATTGCATAAGGATTTTCTTTGTCCCAAACATGGCTACTCCTACTATTAAAAATACCGTCTCTTGTGAAAGAGGCTTCATCGGTCCACAAAACATATCGTAACAAATTTGGTTGTGCAATGATGTTATCCAGAAGCCATCGACAAAATTGAAGCCATCGACAAAATTGAACTTGAATTCTGTCTTGAATCTACAGAATTGATAAGCGGCTGCAGTCATACCTTGAAGTTTGTGGAAGTGGTAAGGATGGAGTTGTTGCTCGTGTAGTACCCGCCCGACAGAAGCGTTACTCGTATTCATACTCTTAGCGACGTCACGTGTGCTATTTGATGGTTCATCAGCAACTCGCTGAAGGACCTCTTCTTCAAATTTGACGGTTCTTACGGTTCAAGCAACACCAGTATCATGCATCTTGGTTTTAAACATGCCTGTCTCAGCGAGCCGCCGATGAACCGCAATAAACTTTTTGTATCCAGGATGCTGTCGTTCGGGATAACGTTCATGATACAACCGCGATGCTGCTCGTGCATTGCAGTTTGTTGCTCCGTATGCCAAATGCATATCCGCCAATTCTTGATTGGTAAAGTTTTCCATTAGCAATAAATGTTAAAAAATTGTAAGCTATAAAATTTTTAAACATGACATTTAAAATTGGCATTGATAAGCGTTGATTTTAAACAATCGTTGTTATGGTATCATGTACAAAAGGTAAAAATAAATGCAGCAGATCCTATTTAGGTAATTAATGTTTTTTATAAATTTTAACGCGTCTTAGGGCCGTAGTGGCGTATTGACGCATTTCCGGACATGGGTTCCTATACTCAAATGGATTCTTCTGTTGCACTGAACAACCCCCAGAAGTTTGATTTCATAGTTCTGCACCCTGTATATGAAAAAATGCTTTTAAGGTGTTTCAAAATGAGAGTGGAGAATAACGTTCTCCGAATTAAACTAATAATGCAACCGAAAATAAGAATGACCGTTAAAACTTTCACCTGATAGAAATATTAATTTATTAGTTTATAGATTGCCGGTATTTTAACTGGTGGAAATTAACGTTACTGGAATAATTTGACTAGATTAAACATGCGTTTACTGTCATCTTACTTGAGAAAAAATTAGAAATAATATTAGGCAAATTGCTGCTTATTAGAATTTTCCCGTTCCCTTGAAGATAACGTAAACGGTTAATAAAATTTTTTCTAGTTAGAAAAAAACCTTATATTATAATAGTTAAAACAGGGGAGTTAAAAAACACGGTTATCTTAGAAACTTTATACAATTGATAAAAAAACATTAAAAAAACGGTATTTAAAGTAAGTGAAAAATAAGTAACAGAATTTGACACGAAAAATATTTATTTTCTACTACCGTGCGTAAAGTGCTCATTTTACACACTTCGCAGGGTGTGTAAAGTTTCACTTTTAACGCACTAGTGCCTAAAAAAGTCTTTTTACGCACTAGTGCGTAATTTGACGTTTATTTGACATTTATTTATAATTTGTCAACAAATGTTTTGAAGTTTTTTACCGTAAAGTAATTTAATATTTTTGATTATTTATTTTAAGTTTAAACTATTTTATACATAATGTCATTTTTGATCAAAAATAACAGCAACGAGATTTCTGTGAATATGTAATAGAGTGTTGCGTATTTTAGTACGACTGGTGGCTAGAGGTATTTTGTTTGTAGAAAATAATATTAATAGACTAATTTTGATGGATTGGAAATACGGTTACTGTTATTTTATTTGATAAAAAACAACGTTACCGTTTTTTTGCTTGGTAAAAAGTAAGATGAGCTCCTATATTATATTAATATAATTAATATTAGCGTTTATTTTATTACTTTAAATAAAGTTGGTGAAAAATAATGTTAACAGAATTTTGTTGGATTGAAAAAGCGGTTACTGAAGATTTATTTTAAGGAAAATACAATAAAAAAAATTCTGAATGCCCTTAACCCTAATTAGAATATATCTTGATACAAAATGCTATAAAATATTCGGTACTAGAAAATAGCGTGACGACGTTTGAAATAAGTGAAAAGTAGATTTGATTCATGGAATTTGACAATCAGTTAGAAATTAGGTCAACGTATTTATGTCAAATAAAAAATTCCAATAACGAGATTTTTGCTTTATGAAAAATGCTGCAGTAAGATTGCTGCTTGCCGGAATATTGTATGTTGGAAAATACAGTTGCCAGAGTGTGATAAAAAATAATGCAAGCCAGACAGCTAATTTAGAGAGATATTCGTTTGTTAGAAATACGAAATAGTATTAATTTTTTTCAATTAATACTATTTCGATTTTCGCTAATTATTATTGGTTGAAGTTAAATCGATTGCTAGTTAGAGGGATTTTGTTTGGTGGAAAATAAGGTTAACAGAAATTTTTTAATGGAAAATAAGGTTAGGCAAGCTTTGTTGAGCTAAAAGTCAATTTAAAAAAAACAACGTAATCAATTATGATGCCAAATAATGTTGATATTTATTAATAGTGTATTAACATAAACAGAATTTTACTGTAATAACAGACAAATGAAAACATAGTTCCCGCTAATAATCCTAATAAAGATTTTGGATTAGCGTGATTTAACGTTATCGGTACATAGAAGGACATGAGATTAGATGATCATTACGTAACTATTCTGGTTAAAAAAATACTGTTCGCCAGATCGTTCTTTAACGGATTATCGAGTGGAAATCAACGTTATCAGAATTGCGATTAGTATAAAATGTTACCGGAATTCAAGCTGTTGATAGAAAATATTAGGGGAGATGAACATATCGTTACCGTTATCTGCTCTAATGAGACCTAAAATAATAAAACTACTGCAAGATAAAGATTAAGCATTAATTAAAAATTCAAATTCATTACCTGTGAAGGTTGAAAATTTGAAACTCTTTAAACAATACATTCATTAATTAAATAATATCTTTGGGTGAAAAATTTTTAATTAAATTTTATTTGCTTTAATGAAATTCAAATATTCATATTATTAGTCATATTATTCAAATTTATAAAATTTATTTGCTGTCGAATTAATTTTGTCTTAATATTGTCTTAATTAATGTTATTTTCCACTCAGTAAAATTGAGTTATAAATTTATCAGCCAATTTAACATTCTGGTAACTTCTGTTACGTTGTTTTGTGCTTAGAAAATATTGAGAATGTTTAATTAAGTACTCGTTTTATTAATTAAAATTAAACTAGCGTGAATTTCTGTGCAATTCCGGAAACGTTATTTTACACTAAGCCAATTTTTGCGAGCCAATAACCTGGTTAACACTATTTTCCAAGAACTAAATTTGGCAACTCTTCAACTAATTTAATTTTTTTTTATTGAAAAAAAACTATGCCAACTTTATTTTACATTCAATAAATTTTGATAGCAATTGCGGTAATGTTATTTTCCAATAAACCAAACGTTATTTTCAACCAAGAAAAATTAACTGAACTGTGACGTCCAGCAATTTGACTAACTTATCTTCTACCAAGTACATTTTTAGTAACTGCATTTTAGCAAATTATGGTGATGTCAATTTCCACTAGTCAAAATTTAGTTAATTTTTATTAATTAAAATTGGTAATCATGAGCTACTAAAGAAATAAGCGGTAACATTATTTGTCATCAAACAAGTCTGAAAACTAGCAATCTGGCTAAAGATATTTTCCACACGGTAAAGGTAATATTTTAATATATTAATCTCGTTTTCTACAAAGAAAAACTTTGGAAAAGTAATTTTTCAACAAGTGTTTTACCTGTATAAAGATATTAAGATATCGCTATTTTCCACCGGGTAAAGTTTTACAAAGCAATAGTTTGGTTAACGCTATTTGTCACTAAGTAAAAACGGTTAAAATTCATCCGCCAATTTAATATTCTGTCAAATAAATTTCGATAATGTTATTTTACATTTACATAATTCAATGACAAAAATTTAACTAACGTTATTTTTCCACCAACTAACTTTTACCACTATTGAAATTAAGGTATCTGAAAACTCACCTATCGGCCAAACTATTAGTATTAGCCGGCGTTTGTCTGTTACTGAAATTCGAACTGTGCCTGCATCTTCCGATCCCCCTGGTCACTCGACTCTCCTCGATCGCCTTACAGATCATGATGCAGTCCTTCTTAAACTGTTTCGTCAAAATGGCATATAAAAACGGGTTACAACACGAATTCAACGGCAATACGAACACCGTAAACACTTTTGCCTGTTCCAGACTGATCAGCTGCAATCCAAAAGCCGCGGTGAGCGAAAAGAATGCGATTGGACTCCAACAGAGAAAATCGGTGAATACCAGCAATGCCATCCGTTTCGCTATACGGGAATCGTTTGAGTTCCATGCTTGTGAACCTCTGATTGCACAGTACATCTTCAAGTAGCACCCCATCAGGATCAAAAAGGCCACCCCGTTGATGAACATTAGGAAGACGACGTAGCTGAGGCTTCGGGTATCGCTGGTCTCGAAGGGTAGGCATACAGCAAATTTTCTAATAGGAAAGGAGTAAATTATTATTTAGATTAAATTATTATAGTAGATTATTTTGTAAGAAAAAGTAATGTCATTTAGAATATCATATTATGTTCGAAATCGTTGTTCAAAAAGCAAAAGGGATGCCTCAAGGACCTTGGCAACTTTTGGCTTCAAAGATCTTGGTAACTTTGGCTTTAATTGACGTCAGAATGCAGCCAACACAGCTGATAAAACCTTTATAGAAATGAAATCTGGAGCCAAGTAGAACTTTATAGGTTTAGAACTAGCTTTAGAAAAGAAGAAAAACCTAATAGGGAAAAAAACGATACTAGGCTATCTCATAAAATACGATAGACAATGCGCACTGTGCACACAATGCATAAAAAAAGAAAGACGACACATAATTTATGTTATTGTCCAGCAGCGAAGAGAATCAAGCAGATCATCTTGCACGCAAGCGGATGATATTAAAAACGATGCCCTCAATCAACTCATAGAATTTCTGAAGAGGAGAGATCTAAAGGGGGAAATCTAAATTGGCGTTAGTCACAATAGGCCAATGAGACGTAGTGGAGGGCTGATAATCGATCACTAAAACTAATCTAACCTACCTTTTCGGCTGCAGATACCTTATTTCATAATATTTTAATGACCGTTAAATGGCGCCACAGTATAATACAAGTCAATGGCAGCATGGTGGCTTAAATGGTGTCTCAATTCAGAAGTAGTAACCTAATTTAATAGAATTGAAAAATGTTTCTCTTTTTAGCAAAGCAAGCGACGCAATTATTGGGATCTTACATCTTCGCTTGCGTATTATTTATTTCTTTACACTTAGGATATCGTTATCTCACAATTGCCTAGAAGAAATAGATATTCGCTTTTTTCTATAACCTAATATTTAAGGATGGAACGCAGCCTTCTGAGAGACAGAATATCTATCAAATAATGCTGGAAGAAGAACATCTGGACGAAGGCTCGCGCGTACCTTAAGAAGTATTCACTAGAACATCTCGAAAAACCTAACCAACGATGGCAATTATCTTGCCATTCGACAAAGAAAATAACGCTAACCAATAGTTAAAGAACATCAAAGATTCGAGAGAAGAGATCGGATTCACGCTTAATTACTCAGGAGGCGGTCCGTGATGATTAGTCTTAATGACCAAGATTTGGAATACTGAAACCGTCTAAGCCGACCTACGATTGTTGCGATGTGGCAGTTACTATGGTATATCATATCATACCCTCCGTTATTGGTATGGTTCTAGACACAGTACTGCTACATGTTTTACTAGGTTTGTTGTGAGTGGGACCCCTTGTGTCTCTCCACTGCGACTCTAGGTCTATTGTGGCTATCGTTTACTACCACCAAGAGAAGAGTAGCTGCCAAATACGCAGTACAGTTTCAGACTCAACAGGACAAATGCCCTGGATTTGATTGGAAATAGACTTTGTCAAGGTCTTCGATTCAATCAACAAAACAGCTTAAAATTTGTACAAATATTACGTCTTTTTCAAGATACCATGTGTGCTTCTGTTCATGCAAGCATAAAACCTGGCGAGGCGTTTAAGATTACAACTTCTTCTTTGAGTGCCCTCGTCTATCGGAGGTTGGATATGATTACAAGTCGCCACTCTGAAAAGATTTATTGAGTTTATTCTATATTATTGAGATTATTTCTATAACATCACATTTCGAACAATAGCTGTTTGGTTATGTGTTTTTGTGTTCTTGTTCTCTTCTAAGTGTCCAGCTTTCCAGTCCATAATTAAGTATTGAAAACACATAGAAATTTAATGATCTCACTCCTAGTTGTATTTGTGAGGTTTTTGGAACAGACGATTGTTTTTAGTTTTACAAACGCATTTCTTGCTATTTCTATTGTTGGGTCATTAGTTTCTGTAATCCAGGTGCCCAGGTATTTGTATCTTTAAACTCTTAAGTCTATTTGTCGATCTAGTAAGTTGACGTTTATTGTATGTTTGACTTCTTTGTTGCCGTATTTTTAGCCATTTGTATGTTTATTTTAATCCAGACTGTTCACAAAATGTACTGGTTCTATTTAGCAGTCTTTGAAGGCCTGCCGCGGAGCTAGCTATAATCACTGTGTCATCAATGATGGAATACTTTTCTCATTATTCCTGGATATTGTTATTAAACTTGTATAAAGAAGACTCTTCTTGTGGGAAAATTGTATACCGGATGTCCCCAAAAAATACAGACAAACTTCAAGAGGTGGTAGGGGACATTAAAACAAATATTTTTCAGTCCAGTAAACATGTCCGCAAATAAGCCGTTTGGGCTCTAAAGAACAAAAACTGTTTTTGGTACTATTGTTTTGCGCATTAGCTGAATCGCTATTTACAGTACAGAAAACATTTCTTTCATTAACATTTCGAACATTCCCAGCTTAGGATCGTCAGAAACTTTATTTGGGATTAGTTGACATTTTCAAATAGTTTCTCGTTTGAAAAACTTGCCGATATGCATCTGGCTTACGGTACAGCTCTGTGTAATGGAACAGAAGGATTCGAAACAAGAATTCAGTTGTTAATTATCAAAATAATGAATTAACTACACTGCAAACAGCGACTCAGTTAATAAGAAAAATAATAGTACCAAAAACAGTTCATTTGCTCTGGAGCTCAAACGGCTCATTTGCAGACATATATTTACTAAGCAAAAATATTTGTTTTGATGTCCCCTACCACCCCTTAAAGTTCGTCGGTATATTTTTGGGAGACCCTTGTTGCCGAAATCTGCAACATGTCCAGACTTCAAGACCAAAAGTCAATCTGCCTCAGTCGTTAAACAAATATCAGATAAACAAACATCAGAATAATGAAAGAAACCAACTCTATCAGTATTGGGGCAGTAATCATCAAACACTAATTACGATGGATAAGTGATGTAGTTCGCAAGTCAGATACACAAAAAAAAAACGAAACTCTTACTGGGAAACAATGGCCATCAACCGTTCGTTACACAGATGGAACGTAAAGAAGGGTACTTTGAAGAAGAATGACGAAGACTTGAAAATGATAAGCGTGATCTCAGAAAACAGAGACCTAGAAGGTTAATTGAACGGGCAGTTAGGTCTGCTTTTTGTGCGGCAGTATGTACAACTCTTGGATCAGACCTTTCAGGTTGACAGAACATATACCCGTTTGTCAACTAAAAAAGACCAAACCTACTTGGTCGCGAGTAAAGCTGATAATGATTTTTTTAAATTTAAGAGATTGGCATATTTTTCTAATGCTGGGGAGTTGCCCAGTTAGGTAATCAATGACTTTATTAACAGTCCACTGACTATTGATAAAGTCATTCTTCTAGCAAATGGACCAACCTTATCTATTGAAATATAAATTGAAATAAATAATAGTAGTGTAGAAGTCCATATTTCGCATAGCAGTGGAACTCTAAGGGTTAATCAAGGTTGTCGTTCTTCCCACAGTAAAATGGATACCATGTTTAAACCAATGTGCTATGCATTTCGGTTCTAATAGCCGTTATCGAATACTAAATAACACAAATCATAAGCTTCTACTATTAATAAGTACTAAAAATCTACCAGACCTGTATTAAACACATCACAAAAATCTTAAAATTTAAATATCCTTTTAGTATATTTTTTTCTGTTAATGAGTCTAAGGTGGTCATTTACTCGGAACTTGGTTCTCCTTCAGCTTTGATCTACGTAGCAAACTTTATATTCTCGATGAGAACAATCAACTCGGTAAACTCCAGATCTATGTTATTAGTGGAACTATGTTTTTGGTCTTGACTGAGTGTTTCGCTAAGCTGTTCTCTGTTCTAAAACATTCACGACATATATCTCAAAAGTGAACGATTTTTAAATTGTGACATTTCCTGTTGCCTAAACTCAAACTCGAAAATCAAATTTACTTAACTTTAACCCTTTAAAATTTTTCTACATCTGACCAAAACTTATTGCTATGAAGCCTCCAAACTTTTTTCTTGGTTAACATCTTTATCATACCCTTTCGTATATTTATTATACCCCCCGTTTGATGGTCGTTTTTTTTTAAACAAAGATCGGGTTTGGCTATGAAATCCGATCTTTCTGCATTTCTTGCTAAGATATTTATGTACAATATGGAACAAAAAATTAGTAAATATAATCTTTTTAAAAACATAATCTTTTTCTGGAGGACTTCCTTAAATTCATAAGTTCAATTTATCCTAACATCCAGTAAAGAGTACGATACCATTCTGCAAGTAGCTTATAATAATGCTTACTCTCTCCATACAATAAACAGGTTATACAACAAATACCTACATAAAAAACTGAATAAATCACTACTTTCGACGCAAACTGCGGCATGCTTCTTTGTTTTATTTCGGGAATATCGCGTCCAGCGATGCTAACGGTTTTCGCTCTAATGAATCGATATTAAACCCTAATGTATGTTTTAGAAAAGAGAACAGCTTAGGAAAACACTTAGTCACCACCAAAGACAGTTCTAATAATACATAAGTCTGGGGTTTAGTGACTTGATTGTTCCCATCCCGAATGTAATGTTTGCTACGTGGGTCAAAGCGGAAGGAGAATTGAGGTCAGATTAAATAAACACGTCAGACTCGTTACTAGAAATATAGATGCTTTGATAACACACACCAATTCTTCTTTTACGAACCATATTCTAGAGTTAGGTCGTAACTTTTAACCGGGATCCAGTACAGCAGTCTTTCATGTCTGTGGTTGAAATTGGACTTATTGGATTTTTTTGAAATAAATAGTGGCTGGAAATTGGCTGGTTCTGGTTTATTTCTGCCGTAAATTATTAATAATTTGCCGTAATGATTTAAAATTGTTTTATTCGAATCACAACGTTTTACTATTAAATCTCTTAACTTTATTTGCGTCAGTGAACAGACTAACTTTGAAACCTTGTCATTTTTTAATTCAATTTGACTTGAATAAATGAATAAATAATACTTAATATATTCTCCCTCTCTATTCATCAAAAATTAATTTTCCATTTATTAAATGTACTCAAGAGTTCCTTATCGTTCTTTATTCTTATTTATGTAAATGGTAGATATCTAGATCTGAGCTGTATCGAAGTTTTAACTTTTTGCATGTCCAGGGTGGCCAACTTAGACTGCGAGGTACTGTATCTCGGAACGTACTCATCGTAGAGGCTTGCAGTAAAAAATATTATGATTAAAATGCCCAAGAGAAAAACCTGGAAAATATTTTTAAGTTTCTAAAATGACCGCTAGTGGGCGTAATTGCGATTTTGAATCTAAAAAAGTAAAGTAAGTTTTTGTGAATTTCGATATATTAACCTAACAAAAAAATACTTGATCTTTAAACTAGATGACAATCTGAAACTTTTTTGTTCGACAGTTTTTGCTATCTCTGAAAATAAAGTGGTGGGGGGGTAGGCAAAGGTTTCCATAAAAAAACACCCTGTATCTTAAAAATGGCTTAGTCGACTTTAACACATTTATGTTCTTTAAGAAGAGCCCTTCTTGGGCTTTAAGTGTTTTAGTATTGGAAGTTTTGTTAATTTCACATGTCGCCGCCAGAGAGCTTTATTGAACATTCCGACAGAATCCGGTAAATTTTCTCAAAAAAATGAAATGCATTGGTATGATTTTTTTTATAAAAAAGTAGGTAAATGATGCCCCATTCTCAATATCTTATTCCCAACCTCAAATATTTAATCAAAACATAAATATACCTCAAATTTTCAATAGTTTTGCTTACTTTTATATAATTTTTGTCGTACGAGCGTTTACGAACGATGAAGTTGTGGATTTGCTTGCGGTTTCTTCTGAATGTCTTCAGAATGCCGCAGTAGCAAAAGGAGTTTACGCGGCTCGATATTCCAGTCGGCGTCCTTGCGAAGTGAGAGCTTTTCCCCGATTAGTGTCTAACTTAAAAGTCAATTGTAGTTTTCGGCCTACATTTCAACGGCAATGAATTGGAATAACCCAAGAAAATATTAACAACGTACTGAGGAAATCCTCATGTCAGCACAAGACCCCTTGAGTTTGGCGTATCGCGAACACCGGTTCAAAATATTTTGAAAGACCATAGCTATGTTTAAATGACCGTCACTATATACTGACTTATTACAATTTATCTAATATTTATTTTAATGTTTACTAGTAATTTTAATTAATTTTAGAATGCACCCATATTATGTAGTTTTGCATCAGGGCTTAAAAGAGGAAAACTCCGATCGGAGATTGGACTATTGTCATTGGATGTTGTGTATGATTCGGAGACCGATAAAGTCACCTTTAATAGCGACGGTAGAGTCAATTTGCACAATGTGCATTACTGGTCTGCAGAAAACCTGGATTGGTTGCGTGAAGTTCAGCATTAAGGTCGTTGGAGCTTAAATGTGTGGTGTGGTATACTGGGAAGCAGAATTATTGGGCCAAACTTTTTCAAACAATCCTTAAATGGCAACGTCTGTCTTAACTTTTTGACCAATGAATTGCCGTTGTTGCTGAAAAATGTGCCATTAGAATTGCGGCAATACATATTTTTGCAGTTAGATGGTTGCCCCGCACATTTTGCGATTGCTGTGCGAGATCACATTAATGCAGTTTTTCAACAGCGGTGGATTAGAAGAGGAAGTCTCTTTCCATGGTTTCCACAATCACCAGTTTTAACTTGTCTTGATTTTTATTTATGAGATCGAATAAAGGACATCGTGTTTCAGAGTCAACCTACGACTAGAGAAGATATGAAAAACCAGATTCGCAATGCAATTAGGAATAGCCAGAGCCGAAATTGAAGCTGCATTTCTGTCTACCCATGACTTAATGTATAAAGAAGAATGTAGAAGAATGTATAGAGCATAATGGTCAACATTTTGAACATCTACGGAGGCATTTAGAGGCAAATTTTAGGTTAGGAATAAGATATCGAGATGCGGTTTTCATGAGCCTATTTGGGCATCATTTAGCTACTTTTTCATTAAAAAGAAATTATACCAATGGATTTAATTTTTTTGAGAAAATTTACCATTTCTGTCGAAATGTTCAAGAAAGCCCTCTGGCGGCGACATGTGAAACTAACAAAACTTCGAATACTAAAACAGTTAAAGCCTAAGAATGGCTCTTTTTAAAGAATACATTGGTGTTAAAGTCGACTAAGCCATTTCTAAGATTTTTTTAGATACAGCAAAAACAGTTGAACAAAAATATTTCCAGATTTTTCTCTTTGCTCTTTTAGTAATAATATTTTTTACCGCAAGCCTCTGCGATAAGTATGTTCCGAGATACAGTACTTCGCATTCTTAGTTGGCCTCCCTGTACATACTTTACATAGATGGCACTAGATGTATGGTTTGTGATATTTTATTGGATTTGTCAATACCATAAATCCATGTTTATCTGAATTTTAAGACTTTTGTATTGTGTTTTAAATATTTTTCATTTTATTGTGGGGAGAACAAAAACCTTGCTTAACCTTTGGAAATAAATAATATTACAGAGAAGAATATACTTACCGATAATCCGAAACGCTGAATAACGGAAGAACGGCCATAATAACGGCAAAACTCCATCCGCACATCATGATGTATCCGGCGTGTCGTAACGATAACCGTTTGTTTAGATGCATGGCGTGCGTGATAGCGTAGTTACGCTCCAGCGTAATCACCGCTAGCGTGTACACGCTCAACTCGGAGCTCAACACCCCCAAGAATCCGGCCAATTGGCAGCCGGGGGACATTTGCCAAGGGATCGCGTACATGCGGAACTCCCCTAATGTAGACGCGTCCACCACCGCCAGAAAACCTAATTTAAGAGACAGACAGGGACTGTTAGTTTTTATGGTTATCGTTATGGTTTGTTTGTCTCGAAGGGGAGAGATTTGATTATCCAGACAGGGTTATTACCGATATTATGGATGAACTTCTTGTCGTAATAAATTATGGCAATAAAGTTATAATTTTACTCATAAAAGTAATTGAAAGGGTAAAAGGGTAAAGGTAATAAGACGTAAGAAATTACTCAGAAAATCTGATGAATATGGGGAACAAGTATGGACAAGGTAAAATTGTATAGGGGTAAGGTGGTTTATTGCTTGAGTATAAAATTTTGAATTCCGCACCTGTTATAAATCATATTTTTTTGTACAACCTTAATATACCTTAATATAGTAGGACAGTACAGTTAGATGGAGCCATGGTATACAAGTAAGACTGTGAGACGTCCTACGCGCTAGGAGTGATAAAGAAATTAAGGCATACAAGGTGTTGCACCGCCAGGCGGAACATACGAAATCCCATGTAATTTTTAATAGGGTCAAATATGGGCTCTTCTAATTATTTTAGAGAAATAAATTATTAAAATAATTTCAAGAGCACCAAAATCTGGAACCAACCAAATAACTAATTATTTTTGGTTTATCCGTTTAGGAGTAACAGCCAAAAATCCTATCTTTTTTTATTGCCTCATATTCACAGGTATGCCAGCCAAAATTTATTACCTTGACTGATGATGAACATCAAATAATTTGTCATAATAAGTTCACTGCATTAAAATTCTACATTAAAAAACTCAGATATGAGTTACACTACTGAAGAAAAAGTACTACTGGTTAAATGGTTTTATCCAGGTAATAGTTACCGAGAAAAGTCAGACTTGTTTGCAGCTTAGGTCGATACCAGGAAAATCAATAGTTAATAGCACTTAAAATTTAGAGTACTTATTATCAAATTTAAGTTAAGTTAGGTTAGAAAGTAAGAGCTTACACGCTATATATTAGTTTAATACTTAGTTTTGTAATAGTTCTATCAAACTAACTAGTACAAAATTTTATCAAAAAGGCACTAGTAAATAATTGCAAATGTGAGGCAAACAATGAACGAAACAATCATCAAAGGCAAGAAAACTAAGAAAATGATAGAGACTTACAGGTTTTTTTACGTGTGGAAGAAAATAAAAAGGAAAAATAGGTACAAGCAATCTTGGAGATTATGGGCATTGATCCTACAACTGCGTTTCGGACTTAAAAATGGAAGGCACCAGAAGCTTAGAGATGGGCATGAATTACGGCGGCAAGATATGATGGAAAGGGCAAAAAACATGGATGGGGATTTTATAAGAAATATTTGTTTCACAGAATAATGCACTTTTACTTTAAACAATGTACCTAACGTTCAAAATTATCGGAATTGGGATAAAGAAAATTAGCATAGATATGTAACAACACGAACTCAGTATCCAGAGAAAGTTAATGTTTGGGCGGGGATTTTCGGACACCTCATTTTAAAACCATTCTTTCTCAATCGAAATTTAAATGCAAATTATTATTTAGAACTACTTGAGGAACAAATTTTGCCGAGTTTAAATGATCTTGCCGGAGAAAATCAAGAGGTTTGGTATCAAATAAATGGTTGCCTAGCGCAAACTACGCTTGCTGTTCGGGAATATCTAAATACTTTCAATGGAAATGCTATTGGCCGGCGACATGTAAAAAATTAGTCACTAAGGTCTCCTGATGTCTCTCCCAACGGATTTTCTCTCTGGGGCCATTTAAAAAATAAAATTTACAAGGATAAGAATTACCCAAATCTCGAAAAGTTCAAAAATGCGATTACGATGGAATGTAACAAATTTTCAGTTTATCAATTAGCGAATGTTACAAATGAGTTTTACGACCGTTTGGGTCATTGCTTAGCGGCTTACGGAGGAATATTTGAACATTTGTCATAAGATTTTTTTATGTTAATATTTTAGATTTAATAAATTATTTCTAATAAAAAAGTAAAGTCTTAAAGTTAACAATTTTTTTAAAAATATTTCATGGTTTATATTTTAATAATATTTATACATCTGTACGATTGTACGAATTTTCAATAATAATTTAATTAAAACCACAATTTTATTGTGACAACTTTGCTTGGCAGTTTACCCTCACCTCACGTTCTCACCTTAAGCGATATCTGTAATAGCCAATATTTGACCCTATTAAAAATTACATGGGAATTCCTATGTCCCGCCTGGCGGTGCACACCCTGTATAATACACTACTACTTGTTATTTATTTTATTGTTATTTAGGAAAAACATCTCACAACCCAAGTCCCAATACACCTCTAACATCTAACGTTAAGCCCCACGAGGGAGAGAGGAGTAGAGTAGAGAGAAGTAGCAATTCCCTACAATTTAATATGGGACATATCATTTGTTTAAATGGTTTACCGTTATAAATTCAGTGACTAGTTAATATTTTGAAATTTGTCATGAGTTTTAGATGGTACCACAGATACTCATTCAAAAACTTAAATGAAAAAAGATGAAAAATTTCCCAAATACCTTAAATACCCTATAACGTAAACAGGAAAATATAAAAACAATACTTCACATTCTTGGTAATAATCATGAAACCTCTGACCATAAATAGTTCACCTTTTTGTATATGGATACTAGAATTTTTGTTTTAAAACAAAACTATTAGATGGCGCCAGGCTATAAAAGTGAAAATGGTACTACATTTATTTAAAAAAGATCTACCTTGTCAGATCCAGTGACCTTCATTCATATTTTGACGCTCTAATTCATTCCGAAACAACTGCGATAATGAATATTCCCGTATTACTTATCGAAATTATTAAAAACCATATCGGAATACATATATTTGGTAATAGTCGCGTAAAAAATTATTTAAAATCCTGAAAAACAAAAAAAAATCAAATTTCTGGAAGGCAAACAAGTAAATGACTGCAAAAGCCTAAAAGAGTAATTTCAGGATTTTGCATGTATAGAAAACCTGTACGGATGCAAAAAGCTACTCTAAAATCCTGAAAAACTATTTTGAATCCTGTAAAATACAGGGTGTAAATAAATAGATGCGAAAAAATTTAGGAGCTGATTCTTGAGTAAATTTTAAGAAAAAAACTTTTTATGAACGTATGTTCTAAAAGGCGTAAGTTTTGAGATACCCGGTGATAAAGATTGAAGAAAAATATATGTTTTTTTTCTTAATAATATTTGTAAAATCCCTGTAGATATTTTAATAAAATTTGCTATGCATTTTCTATGCATCAAAAGGCATTTTCTGAGGCTCACTAATTTTTTTTATTTGTTACAGTGACGTTCGTGTAAGGTTTAAACTAAATATTTTTGATAAAAAATATGACACGCCACTTTTTTAAAAAAAATTTTTTTGTTTTTTTTTTAATTTTCATTTATTTCAAAACAAATTTAATTTCTTGACCTTCTTTTGTCCGATTAAATACGCAACATTCAATTAAAAAAATAAAATCCATCTTCCTCAATGTGTTACGTGTTTATTATTAATGTTTAGATGTGATTCTAATATTTGTTTAAAATGAAAGAAAAAGAAATTAAATAATTATAAAAAATTTTGAAAATGACCACCCTCTACCATTATGCAAGAACTTTGCATCAAGATCCGATAAAAAATTCCGGGAGAATTTTGAATTATGGCACATTAATTAATGATTCGATTTCTCAAGTCATCAATATCCAGTATCGGAATCCTGTACACCAAAGTTTTTATCTAATGGATTCATATCTGGTGACCGACGTAGCCAAAACTGAGGACCCGCTCGGCCTATGCAACGATTTGGATATGTTTCCTCTAAATAACGACGTGCTAATAAACTAAAATGGGCAGGAGACCCATCGTGCATAAACCACATCTCTTCTAACATCTAGGAGTACCGCCTCAAGAAGTATGTCTTGGAGAAAACGAGTGTATGTTTCCCCATTCAATCTCTGTGGTAGAAAATGTGGGCCAATAAGGAGGTCTCCAATGTTTTCAACCCATACATTTAAAGAAAATTGTTGTTGGTGATGAGATTCAACTATGGTATGGGGATTTTCATCTGCCTAAATGTGGCTATTATGGTAATTAATGATTGCCTCTTGGAAAAATTAGCTTCGTCGGTAAGCAGAATCTGCTTTAAAAACTGAGGGTTTTGCTCAATGACTTCTAACATCCAACGAAAAAATTCAAGACGCCTAGGAAAATCTCGTGGTAATAGAGCCTGGACTCGTTGTACGTGATATGGATATATCAACTGATCCTTTAAAGTAGTCATATGATTGACATGTAACTGCAGACCAATTTTTCTAGTACTGGTGCGAGGTTTTTCAGTTAAATTAAGTACTGCTTTTTCCAATTCCGGTGTTCTAATATCGCGTTCAGAATCAGCCCCTAATTTTTTTTGCATCTATTTATTTACACCCTGTATAGAAAATCCTGGTAACTACATATTTGAAATTTTTGAAAAATTACCCAAAGCTTCTAAATTTTTTTTTAACTACCTAGAAGTCATAACTGTAGAGCTTTAGCATAACACTTCACAAGTAGAAAAAACAAGATTATTTGAAGTTTCTAAAAAATATTTAAAAAATCTTATTAAGTTTAATGGTTACCGTTTTTGCAAAAATTGAACAATTTTTGTCCTCATTTGTTCAATTAACACACAACCTTACTCGGTGAATCCACGACTCTTTTCAAGCTTTGAAAATAAAATCCAGAAATTCCTTCCGGAATATTTACTGCTCCATCATTATATACCAACTCTTTAAAATAGCCCCATAGAAAAAAATCGCAAGGCATTAAATCTGAGGAGCGAGAAGGCAAAAAATGGGTTTATTGCGCCCTATCTATCTATTCAAAAACTGATTACTTCGAATTCCTGCATTTCTTGTCTCGTAAATGTGATGGAGCTCCTTTATGAAGGAATCACATTTTCTATATCACATTTGGAGAAGCATATTCTAATAAAAAAGGTTGGAGATAGTTACCAACCGAAACGTCGTGTTACATTAAATAAATAAGACCATGCAAGTTCGACAAGATGTTTTCACTGTACCATTGTCTACCACCTTCAAAAACACATATTCTAATAATTGTGGCAGATTTTGTCGAAGAAAATATAAATAAATTTTACTGATCAGTCGAGATGGAAACAAATGGGGCAAATAAGCATGCAATTTACCACGCCAGCCCAAGCATTTAATGAAAATGTGTGTTGAAAATTAGATTGTTCTACAGCATTGCTGTGGAAATTTTGCACTCCATCTCGTATAAATATGGACTCGTCGGCACACAAAATAGATTTCGTAAAATCTTCATTTCTGCCCAACTGTTGTAAAAACCACTGACAAAATACTTTTCTAGGATCTTCAGGTTCTAACGCTTATACCCGTTGATAATGATAAGAATAAAACTGTTCTTGTCGCATTGCCTCCCACACTTTACTCTGAGAAACTTCAATCTGAGCTTGCTATAGCTCTAGTATTCATTATTAGGTCGTCTTCGGGCATTTCTAAAATCTCTTCCTCAATCTGTAACATTTCAGATTAAGTAGCTCTTCCAGCATAGTCTCCTCGTTGTTCTTTTAAATATCCTGTGTCATGAAGTCTAATAATTAAATTTACAAGATTTCCGCACAAAATAATTGAAATACAGGCACATGTTTTACGATCTCTTTTATTACGCAACTTTTCCATAGCTGATTTTTAGTAACTGCTTTTGATAAGTGCTACAAGGAGTTAAAATCAATGACTCAACTTTGAAAATACTCTGTATACGTGTATGCTGAAGATATCAGATATATGTAACAAATGAATAATAATTTAAAACTTCTGGAAAAGATACACAATGCCTGAAAAACATAAAAAATTACCCACATTCCTGCAATAAAATGAAAACGTATATATAATGTGTAGAAAATGTAAAAAGTTATATATATCAAATGATTGAAATACAATACAAAAATATACGAAGTGTCCCATGAATAATGGTAAAAAATTAAACACCACACTTATTTTTAAAAAAAAATAGGTTAAGTTAAATTCTTCTAGTCAGAAAGTCAAAGATATTCAAGATCCATGGTGATAAACTTAATGTAATTTGAATTTTGGCCATAAATGCTACACATTTATGGCCAAAATTCAAATTTGATTTTTTTTAACTCCGTAACTTTGTTAGGCTTCGAATAATATAATTTTTTATTTAAAATATACATTTTGCAAACAGTTTTGCTTGAAAAAAGAAAAGCTTCAAAAATCTCGCTAAGATTAATCCTTTTCGAGATACTTAAAGTTTAAAGTCTTTTTACATTTAAGTTTTCAATGCACTCGAAAAAACAATTACATTATCACGTAAATTATATAAGTGATTTTTGTTACACTTCGAATGAATAATAATTACAAAAGATAAATTTAAAATAAAAGTTATGAATATACATAACCTACATTTGTATCAATACATTTTAAAATTCTTTTACTGAATGATCGCAGAATCTTAAAAAAATAATTTCTCGGACTAGGAAAATTTAACTTAACCTCATTAGTTTTAAAAGGAATCTGGTGTCAAGTTATTTACTTCTTTAGGGGACACCCGGCATAATGTCTAAAAGACATACAAAATGACTCCAAAATGCTGACAAACATAAAAAATAATTTCAAATGTTTGGAAAACATAAAAATTTACATAAAATGCTTTAAATACAATGAAAAAATGTCAAACGCCCAAATGGCCTTGAATGCAATTAAAAAATAGGTCAAATCCCTAACCGAAAAAATTATAGAAATGTTTTAAAATAAAAATCTTGACACGATTCAGATCTTCAAATTCGATGGCTCTTGATTCAGAAAATAAGAACACAGAGTAATTCAGGAATTTACACCTGAGGTTCGCACACTTACATCTTAAATGAAATAATAAAATTGAAATAGTTATCAGAAAAATTTGTGAAGCGAAAAAGTAGCAAAAAAAATGTTCTCGTTTTTTTTTATATCTCCGGGAATTATCGTTTTTTTTTTAAATTTTTCAAACAACATTTTAATAATAGTCTGATGTTTAGATCTTTTTAAGAAATTTTTATTTAAGTTTGTACCTCTCCCCCTTCTGGTTTCGCCGTTTTCACTACATTTATAGATTAGAGAGAATTCAAGAGACACAATAGAGTTCTTACCCAAATAGATGCCCATAAAAAAGTCCGCTGCTGCCAAATTGCAAACGAGAAACTTCGGTACGTCCATTTTGGTTCTGGAAAAGACGAGGACAAATACGACGGTGCCATTGCCCAAAAGCGCGCAAAGAAACACGATCCAGACTCCACATCGTAACGTCCACCAGTCAAATAAATCTTGACAAGGCAGGAAGGGACCGGGCAACGGCAAACACTGAATCTTTCCTCCTCCTCCTCCTTCCGACGACGACAGGGAATCTGGAATAATTTTTTTGGGACTTGAAATGTGACGCTCTGTTTGGTTTCTCTCTTGTGACACAATTTAGTTAACCGGATTTTCGTTTTAACGATGTCAATTTATCTTTTTTTATGGTTTACCACCAACGAATCGGATCCGGGAAGCGGTCATTTATTATTTTTTGCTTAATAAGGGACATAACTCACCTCCTAGTAAGTTATCCCCCAGGAATCTGACGGGAATATCTTCGTCCAGGATGTACTCTTCCATGTATGAAGGAAAACTGCCGGGATAGGTATAATCGGGTTTAATGTTTTTCCAGAACTCCTCGAATTTACTTCCGAAAGTTTTCGTTATGTTTTCTGAAATTAGTGGAAGGATTTAGTAGTAAAAGCAGAAATAAAGTAAATTGGAAGAAGACTGTGACGTAAAAAGTATTCATGTTAAAAATGTATTAGGTGCAAAATTTGCAAATGAAAAAATTTACTTTAGCACCATGATAGAGAGAAATATAATATAATAGGCTTTAAATGAATTTTTATAGAGTTAGAACAAGAATAATTTTACCGTATTGTAAAACCTTTCCTATAAAATTATTGTGAATTTATTGTGTAGCTGTGGAAACAAGTTAGTAAGTGTAAAATACAATTTTTTTAATTAAAAAATCTAATTTAATAGATAGAGTTAAGATTTTTTCATATAAGATTGAAAATTCTTAAGAGATTGGAAACTTTAATCACTTTGATGCAAAATAACGTTACCGTGATTATAACGTAAATTTTTGTAAAAAAAAAACTATGAAAAATAACATTATTGTGGTAAATACGATTTATTACGTAAAAGTTATGTAAATAAGGTATGAGGTGCAAAAGTTCTCTCTCTATAGTAATTTTGTAAATAATACTATCTTCAATGCAGAATAATTGTTAATAAAAAAATGCTGAAAAAGTTTAAAAAAAATTATTAATTATCAACGTTAGTGTAGAAAAACTTGCACAAACGTTACAAGCACAATGTTTAGTTTAAACACATTTTTTTGGGTAAACATTTTTCCATATACGTTAGCAGTGCATCTACATGGGGAAAATAACGAAAATGTCGTTTTATTAATCAGATAACTTTTAAATATTAATGCAGGATTAATGTTATTGTCAGTATATGAATGTATATGAATATAAAATTCGAATAAAAATAGCATTAACGTAATATTCCATTAAAAAAAAACCCAAATAAATTAGATATTTAATAATTTAATTAATCAATTAACAATTAGAACAAATAAGATATAATTTCTTAATCAAGCTGTTAATTATTCTAGTTGCAAAAATAACGTTAACGTGTTTAAAATTTAGTTGTAAATAACTTTTTTAACGGTTGTATAAATAAGGTATGAAGTGCAAAAGTTCTCTCTTATAGTGATTCAATAAAACGTTAAAGGTAGGAAAACATGCGCAAATTAACGTAATACGGTTTGATTTAGTAAATTATACTAATTTTTAAATTCTTATACAGGATTAGTGTTATTTGTTAGTATTAAGAGATTAGTGAAAGTTAATAGTATATGAGAAGACTAATGCACTAAATATATAACAAAAATAGATCAATGAATTATAATAAAGGAGGTAACGTGAAACGAAATAATGTTAGCGGTATAACGACATTAAGAGAATAAAATTAATATATTTTGTATGGAAAATATTACATTTAATAAAGGAGAAAAACATGCGCAAATTATCGTTATGTTAAAAAAAATTAGGGTTAACATTTTTCTGTATATAATATAATATGATAATCGAAATAATGTTAACGCTGCATATGCAGGTGGCAAATACCGTAAAAATCGTTTAATTTAGTATCATATCAATCATATTAATAACATTGTTCAGAGTATAGGTCAGTATGTAAAATGTGAAATTAAAAACGAGATAACTGAATACGTTACAAGAGTCCAACTAAATAAGAGTTCAAGAAACAAAACTAAAAACATAATAGTCCGGTTTGTTTCTCGCCGAGATAAAGAAAAATTTCTTGCAGCCGCAAAAGCAAAACGGCTAGAAAAGGAAAATGGTTCTCCAAAAATGTCAATACCAGGAATATCTGACAGCATATATATTAATGAGCATCTTACCATGAAAAATAAAATTATTTTTAAAGAAGCCAGATCTGCTGCTAAAAACAAGAACTATAAATACTGCTGGTCTAGGAATGGAAGGATATTTGTTCGAAAAGATGATTCTTCGCGCATTATTCATATCAGTGATTGTGATGTATTGGAAAAGCTGTAATTTGCCACCAAATTTAATCATGCCATGAAAAAATTAGCTCAGTATAATGGCTGAAAATCTACAAATATACTACCAAAACACACAGGGTCTTCGTACAAAAACTAATGATTTCCCCCAAAATCTACTCCTTAACGATTATGACGTCATCTGCCTAACCGAAACCTGGCTAAACAATAATATCTTATCAAGCGAGCTTTTTAGCGACAGTTACTTGGTATATCGCCGGGATCGAGAGACAACAAGCTCAGAGGAAGGATGGAGGAGGATACCTAGTGGCGGTCAAATCAACACTGGAGTCCAACCGACAATATGATCTGGAGCTGGAGTGTGAAGATATTTGGGTCTCAATCAAGTCCAGCACTGGAGAGAACGTATTAGTGTGTTGTGTCTATATTCCACCTGGATGTGATTATTCAATGACAACTTTTATAAGTGGTTTGGTTAGGTTTGAAAATGTGTTGCAGAGTAGTTCTGTCCTGATCGTTGGAGACTTCAACATGTCAACGGTAAGTTGGCGTACAATTATTAATGAATCGTTCTTTGAGTCAGTCCAATCTGGGAACAAGTTTTCGGAAGTTCTTGACATGTTTTCTTATCTTGAATTTAAACAATATAATTTTTTGAAAAATTATAAAAGTAAAATACTAGATTTAGTTCTTTGTAATAGAGGCTTAGTAAGTAATCTACAACAATCTCTTAGCTGTTTAGTTAAAGAAAATGCTAACCATAAAGCAATTGAATTTGCTTGGTCAGTTTCTTGCATGAGACCTCTCCGAGCCTCAAATAATAAAATATATAACTTTAAAAAAGCTAATTTCGATAACATAAATCAATCCTTATCAGAAATCAATTGGAGTCAATGTTCAACGGGCGCTCACGTAGACGTCCTGGTGGACCAGTTTTATCACAAAATAGAACTAATTATAGAAAAATTAGTTCCGGTGCGTAGAGTTAAAGGCAACTTTCCTATCTATTTTCGTTTCGAAACAATCGCAGTAATAAAAGAAAAAATCAAACTCCATAAAAAATATAAAATATACAGTGATCGAGCTTCATACGATCGATTTTGTGAGCTTAGAACCCTATCTAAACAAATGATAAAAAATGACTATAAAGAGTATATAAATAGCATAGAATCCAACATTTTGGAAAATACAAAGAAATTTTGGGGTTTTGTTGGCAATAAGAGAAAAAACAATGTGTCTATTCCACACGCCGTAAAATTAGGTAATATTTCTGCAAAAGGTGGCAGGGATGTAAGCAATTTGTTTGCTCAATCTTTTAAGAGTGTTTATAATACATCAAATCCAGTTGTTTTTAATAAAAGTAATATTAAAATATACGAAATTTCAGAAAATAAAATCCTTGAGATATGTAAAAATTTAGATATAAATAAAAGTCCTGGGCCAGATAATATTCCACCTATCTTGGTAAGGAACTGCGCAAATAGCTTGGTCAAGCCACTAGGCATTATATTCAATAAGTCGTTAAGATCAGGAGTTTTTTCTCAAAAATGGAAATTAAGCGAAATTTCACCAATTTTTAAAAATGGTGATAGGGAAGACGTGACAAACTATCGGCCCATTAGCAAGTTATGCATTTTTGGCAAAATCCTGGAAAAGATTATGTACGACACAATTTTTCCGAGTGTAAAACATAGAATTATTCAAGAACAGCATGGTTTTTACCCTAAAAGATCTCTTGAAACAAATCTACTATGCTTTTCAGAATTTGTCACTAAAACAATAGATAACAAAGGTCAAGTGGATGTGATATATACCGATTTCAGTAAAGCATTCGACAAAATTGATCCTGAAATATTAATACAAAGGCTTGAAGAAGTCGATGTTGATCCTGCAATAATTAGATTATCCTGTTCCTATAATATAGAAAAAGTAGAGTAACTATTGATGGCCATAAATCCGAGTGGTTTGACATAACATCAGGTGTACCGCAAGGCAGTCACCTGGGTCCGTTGTTTTTTATAATATATATAAATTCAATAAAAAAATGTTTTAAACACTGTAAAATATTACTTTTTGCAGATGATTTGAAAATCTACTTAAAAATCGAGACCATGGATGACTGCCTCAAAATCCAACAAGACCTTTTGCGCGTTGAACAATACTGTCAGAAAATCGTCTCTTTCTAAATTCTGCAAAGTGCTTTTCTATTTCTTTTACAAAAAATATTACCAAAATAATATCGCCTTACTCTATAAATAGCAGTAATCTGAAACGAGTTGTACAAATTAGAGATCTGGGAGTAATCCTGGATGAAAAATGGACTTTTAAATCTCACATTGAGCGAGTGATATGCGAGTCCAATAAGATGGCTGGTTTCATAAAAAGAAATTCAACGGATTTTAAAAACCCAAATTCAATTATCTCCTTATAGAATGCTCTATAATGCTTTTGTCCTCAGTAAACTTTCTTTTGCCTCAGTAATATGGAATCCGAAGTACAATGTAGACATTACGCGCCTAGAGCGGGTACAAAATAGGTTTCTAAAATATCTAGCAATTAAGACCAATATGCCAATATACAACCATAATTATACCATTATACGAGCCAAATTTAAATTTTTAACTCTTGAATACAGAAGAAATATCACAGATCTTTTTACGCTTTATAAAATAGTAAATTGTCACGTCGATTTACATTATCTTCTATCTCACATTAATATACGGATACCAAGGCAAAATGCAAGAAACCGAGACTTGTTTGCAGCCGATTTTTATCGAACCAACGTAGGACAGAACTCTCCACTTTCTAGAATTCAAAATGCTTTTAATTTTTACAACAATTTTCTGAAATCGGATATTTTTGGAACGCCGATAGGATCCTACAAACGCCAATTAAAAACCTATTTTTTAAAAAAGATAGAATAATTTTATTTTTGTTTATTTAATTCAGAACTTGTAACAGTTTACGCTCTATTTAATCTCATTAGTGTATTCATCTAAATTTCCCTTTTCTTTTTGATTGTATCTACACACGTGACATGTAAATTTAAGACAATGTTTGGTAAACCTATCATAAGTTTGTTATACATACACAGTGGATGCTTTTTTGGTACTTGTGTACTGTTCGCAACCTGAACTTGTAATAAATAAAAAATAAATAAATATTAATTTTTAAGCTTTAATGCGGCACTAACCCTAATTGTTAGTATATCATATAACTCAAATAAAAGTAATGTTAACGTGTTAACGTAATATTCCATTAAAAAAAAAACAAATAAATTAAGTAAAAAGAGTTAAATATAATTAATTTAGATGTAGTATATTAATTAAACAGATAATTATTCTTATGATTGTGAATAAGTATATGATGAAATATATATAATTATAAGTATTTGATGAAACAAACATAACTTAACAAATAAATTAATTAATACGAGTGACATATAAATAACTTAAAATTAGAACATCTTAACGTGTCTGTTATTCTGGTTTAAATTATTTATTTGAAAGTTATGTATTTAAAATATGAAGTATAAAAGTTTTCTCTAAATGGTATTTTTGCAAATACTGCGATTTTCAATGTAGAATTGTTGTTTTAAGGAAGCGCAAAAGAAAATAACGTTAACGGTGTAACGACATGCGAAGAATAAGGTTAGAAAATATTACATCTATTAAAACCGAATTATTAAAAATAATTTAAATGTATGAAAAACTATTAATTAAATATAACGTTAATGGTAGAACAATACGCACGAATGAACGTAAATATCGTCTTGTTTGGTAAATCGGTTTTTTTAATGCCGAATTAATGTTGATATGCACTTTTTATAAATATATATTTAAAATATACGTTTAAAGAGTTTATGTAAATATTTTTTTAAATTAATTTAACTGGAATTTAATGCTTCATCTATTTGTTAAAATGGCAATACTCTGGCTTCCAAGTAATGGCTACTTACGTTGCGATGGCCAGAAATCAACCGAATTATTCCAAATATTTAAGTCAATGTCCTCGATATCCGGAAAAAACGTTATATCCTTAGCCACCGTGGGCACATTGGACGGCGTCAGCGGCAGAAAGGCGCAACAATGATAAGCATAAGAGAGCACGAGACTCTGGATCCTAGGAAAATATTCGGGAGACGGAAACTCCCGCAGATTCGGATTGTTGAACGTCTTCAGGTGCAGGAGGCGTTCCAGACCTTGCGGAGGCAGATGCGGAAATAGATTATCTCCCAAGTTTCTATAAGAAAACCCTGTTTTAGTACTTATACACTTATACCTCAGTTCGCAGGTAAGTACTTACAAATCTTCGATCTTTGAAATCGGTAGGAAGGCCTCGGGATGTATAAAGGAAATTTCGTTATTTTCCAGGTCCCTATAAAATAAGATGTTCTTTTGGCTGTTAAATCATTAAGTCGAGAACTTACAGGACTTGCAGGGCGCTTAAGTTGAAAAAAGCATCTGAGGGAATGTACTGTATACGATTGTGAGCCAACAGGAGATCGTGCATTTGATACATTCCACGAAACCGTTTGCCCTCAATTGACCTTATCAGGTTAGAAGCTAAATTTCTAAAAAAAAATACAAATCAATTCTGCATAAAAATAAGAAGTTCTACTTACAATACTCGCATTTCCCTGCAATTGTTGAGATCAGGCACGTGTTCTAATCGATTAGACTTCACATCTCTAAAAAAATACTCTTGAATTTTTAAATATTTTTAGTTAAACGAAACTCACAAGCTCTTAATCATGGGGCAGAAATCACATAAGGCGGCCGGAACGGAGCTGAGACCGGCTCTGTCCAGTCGGAGCACCTCCAACGCGCTCGTCCCATTTAAATTAGGAAATATCGTTAGTTCTTTGGCGTCAGATAAGATCCTGTGGAAGTAAAATGGTTACGTTTAGTATTTTGAATATTTTATGGTCCAAAGGGTTATATTTGGGAAAAAAACTTTAACCGGTAACTTTAAGATCTGCTCATCGAAGATCAAGAGGCTTCCCAAGGTTTTGTTTGTTGTACAGTTTATTTTAATTCTATATAATTGGACTAATTTCTTATTTCTTCTAGATAGTTAAAGTCATTTGTTTGTTGCAATTTGTTTCATGAAGTTTATTTCATACTGCTGTTTCTTTCAAGTTATATTATTTTTTTCTCGCAAGCAGTTGAAGTCGTTTTATATTCCTTGTATTTCCCAACCATTTTATATCTTCTTTTTCTTCTTCTTCTACAACTTTTTGAAAATCTGCTATATCTGAAACTGCATCTGCATCTTTTCCTAAGAGATAGATTATCATTTATCTCTCCATCTTTTAGGTCGGACGGGTTTTTTAGAATTACTTTCGAAAGTCTATGCACATCTTATATGGTTGTATCACTGCCTCTTACGTTGTATTCCACATCTCACAATATCTTACATTTCGCATTGTTCTCTGATATATATGTTTTTTACCCTGCCTCCTCTTGTTTTTCCTGTTATTATTCTTAGTGTTTTCATTTCGGCCATTTCGGCGTGTTTCGTCCTGCTGATGTCTTCGTGGAGTTCTGTACCGTACGTTATGATAGCCATTTATCCCATTTTATTTATATTATTTAAATTCATTAACTGTTTTTTCCAGGCTATATTATGGTCTAGCCTTAGAACATTGAAAGGCCTTTCAATGTTCTAAGGGTCTAGCTCTGCTATTAAGTCATAAGAACTTGCTACTTTATTTTTCTAGCAGTTAAAGTCCAAGTACTTATTTCTTAAAAAAAGCTAATGTAATTTCTCATTCCTTCCAGGTAAATGAAGTCATTTGCTATTTCTTACACGCAGTTTCAAAAAATCAACACTTTTTCTTTCTTCAGGCGGTTGACATCATTTGATACTTTTTTTTAAATAATTCCTATACAAACCATTTTAGTCAGAATTCCTATTTCTTTCTTATAAAGTAATTTCCGATGTACTAAAGCAAGTAAAGTCATTTGTTTTTTTTTTTACAAAAAGTTTTAGTATAATCTCTCTTTTTTTTAGACAGATTCAGAAGAGGAATTAATTAAGACTTAAGTCCAATTTGTTACAAACACTTGTATTTTTTTTAGAGAATTAACGTTATAATTCCAATCTTAGAAGCAGTCCAAGTCAGTTATAATTCCTTTCAGGCAATTGAAGTCATCATTTCTGGTTCTCACAGTTTTGCTTAAATCCCTCTTTTTTTTTGTCAGGCAGTTTAAAACATTCTAGGGTATCTTTTCCAGAGGAACTGAAAACGATTCCTATTTCTTACAAGCAGTTGGAGTAATTCTTCATATCGTCCAGGCAATTGAAGTCATTTGTTATTTCGTTCAAATACTTTCGATTAATTCTTTATTTCTTCAGGCGGTTGAAATAATATGTTATCATCTACATATAATTGAAGTCACCATTCCTATTTTATACAAGTAGTTTAAGCCATGATTCCTATTTTTTATAGACAGTTGAAATAGTTTCTAATATTGTCAAGGCAATTAAGATCATTGGCCATTCCTTACTAGCAGTTTAAGCCATTTTTGAATTTTTCAAGACTCTATTACTTATAGAATTGCTACTTCTTACAAGCACTTTCAATAAAAATTTTTCTTTTTTCAGGCAGTTAAAATTATTTGCTGTTGTTGCTATGTTTTTCAGACAATTAAGCCATAACTCAGTTAGAGTAACAACCTGTTCCTCTTCCAGGTATTTAAAGTAATTTACCATTCGTTACAGACAACCATTCTTTTGTTTGTTCCACTTTTCATTTTATTTCAGTTATATGACGTCACGTTTTTTGCTTGCCAGGCATTTAACTTTTTTTGGCAGATCACTGCTTCAAGGACTCGCAACTGACCTCCTGCTTTCATCAACGATTCTCTCAGAATTTGCAACCCTTTGGAGTACTTGAAGATTTGGATTATCATGATGTATCTTCAGTGCTCTAGTTAGTAGTCCTATATCTGCCTTTATTGAGAGTGAGAACTCATTAACTTTCGATGTAGCTCTTGATATTTAACTTCAGTAATGATATCTATCTCTATGATTTCATCTAATGGTTTTCAGATTTATCTAATGGTTTCAGGCAATAAGGCTTTTGATTGAATGGTCTTCTAGATATTTTCTTTCTAGAGCTTGAGTTAGAAGACATTGCAGTTAATTTCATACTATCTTAGAGTATATTTACCAAATATGGAAATATTTGTAACAAAAAAACCTCTTCACAAGTTGTCCAAGGGATGGTCCTTTACAACACGATGTTATTGTTATCCCTGTTCTGTAGGTCACTTCAAGGCCCTCGCCATTATATAAGTCCGATTCCTATGCTTCTTACATATGTAACCTGAGTAACCTGTAATCATCTTGTGAACCAAAGTTCTCTCATTGAAGTTCTACTCTAGTCTCTTTTCTCCTGAAGCAGGAAGTTCCGAATGGTTTCCATGGCAGTAGCTGATGGGCTATCCATCCTTCTGAAGTTTGGAGTCTGTATAAGTCGAATTTTGCTCTGGATTCATCAAGCAATCAGAAATCTACACGAAAACTATTAATTCCCTCGTTAGGTAAAGACAATTTTAAGTATTAATCTATGAAGGTCGATTAAAAGAAAAACCAAATAAGACATGGAATATAATACTTGCAACTTTCGGAGCCGTGGTAGATGAGCAAACGCCTGCGCATCAGCGGCGGCCAATGGGTTTCCTTTTAATTCGAGTAGAGCGAGAGCAGGGGTTTGCTGTAGAACCCCACCCGTTATGTATTTGATTCTGTTGCCTGAAATTGACCTGAAAAATAGGACATACTTGAAAAATCATAAAATTGGGGTTAAGGCGGTACTTACAGTTCTTGAAGGTCTCGCAGCTTCGTTATGGCCAATGGAATGTGAGTTAAGAAATTGTCGTCTAATTCTCTGAAAAATAACGGTTAGCATGTGAAAAACTTATTAATATTAATAAAGTTGAAACATTTATTAAAAATTACTGAGGATCTTGTTAGACAGTTTTCCTTATTTTAAATCGTAAAGAAAGTATACGAGAGTTAAAACTCGCGAATTGGAACTAATCTTAGCCATGCGACTGCGCACCGGACGCACATTTTGCGCACTCATAATAAACAACGGGCATATTCTTAAATAAATGTTGCCACTTAATATTATAGCCAAATGCCTTTAATAAACTACCAACCTAATCTATTAGTTTTTCAAATTCAATAAAACTCTGTTATAAAAATATTATTGTATGTTTAACATACAAATATCACCACTTTCAAATATTCAGCAGTAAAATAAATTATGGCAGTCTATGGCGAATAACATATCAGAGGTGAAGATTTGTGAACAACTAGACTTGTTGGATGAATATTTGCATGGTATAAGAGATAATGATTGAGCCTTAAAAATTTAATTAATTCAAAAAACAAAATTTTTTGCATCCAACATCTTAAAATTTGTAGCATACTATATTTCTTGAAACTTTAAGTTGACATTATTATACTAACTGAGAGATGGTCTGTTATAAAAATGCAAAATTCAATAAAAACGATGACTTAATCAATAAACTATAAATAAATCATATGTCACAGTGAGCCGAATTGATTTTCATATTCATGACATTAACTATGAAATTCTTTGTACAGATAAACGATCATAGACTAATGCACAATTATATTTTAGTGACTTGGGTGAATTTTATTCTGGTAAAAATAACAAGCTTCTCATTGGTGATATGAATCTGAACGTATTAAATAAGGAAGATGTACAGGTTAGTCGATACCTATCCCTTTTAAATTTCTACAGGTTTTATAGTTGCATAAATAGGCATCGTTAACATTAGCTGGGCTAACCATTTAATGGGCGTGTTACGTTTATAAGCAGCTCATGACTTGATGACATTTTTGTAAAAAGTGTACTCCAAAACGATATAAGTTGTCATTATTAGGCAGCAACACAAAATTTTACTTATTCACAAAATTGCCTTATTTGTGAAAAAAGTAAGTGACCATAAAACAGTTTACTGTACAGAGTAGAAAAATCTTCAATCGTGGATTACTACAGGCCTTACCTTAGCAATAAAAAAACCTGGTAAAATGAAAAAAAAATAACTAAAATACGAGCCGTCATTATAAATTAAAGATAAAATCTAAATAAAATAATTAGTAATTTTGTATATTATTTTCGTGCTTCGTTCTCTATATTACTTTTACTATGCAGTATCGCCTTGAGATAGTCTCTGCAACACACGTTTAAATCCGTCTCTTCTGGTCTGTTGCTACGTAGCACAGGCCCTACTGTCATGTATATTTGAGCGACTTTTGACCATAACCTCAGTTTTGTGTGCTGGACGCACTGACAGAATTTAAACATGTAAACAGGAGAGAGTCGTTGGCGCCATTCTAGTGACAACACGTGAATCTAACAGCGAATCTAAAAAGAAATTTTTTTTGCAAAAAAGCTTTATAAAACATAAAAAACGTAGTAAGTAGGTGAGGAACCATCAGAGGGAAAAATTGGTAAGCCCGTGCCTGCACGTAATTGCCTGTAGATCTGCTTCTTGCTTTCCCACCTGCTTGCTGCTTCACCTCCTGCTTGCTAACCTATCCATACAACATTCCTTCAAATCCTGTAGGAATTATTCTTTATTATCATACATAGCATAGCAAATATACCATTAGAATTGCTTAATACATGAATGAAAATGGCACTAGGGCCTCCCCCACAAGGGTTAAACCCCTATATCCAATGGGGGATACAGGGCCATTCTTAGTAATGATAGAAAATAGTATAAATGATGGAAATATTCAAAATATGCACCCTATTAGATTAGGTAGAGAATTAAAAAAAGCAAACATTGTCGGCATTTCTAAAATTACACGAAAGGGTAAATTTAGGTTAGGCATTGAATTTCTAACTGCTCAAGCGGCCAATAACTTTATAAATCATAAAGACTTCTTGAACATAGTCTAAACGCGGTCATTCCGTTGAGTTTGGTGACTTGCAAAAGGGTCTTAAGGGGCATTCCAACCGAGATGTCAGAAGAAGAGGTCCTGGAAACAGCAAAGGCAACCACGAAAATCCTATGAGTTAGAAGACTTAACAGACGAACCATCAAGGAGGGACAAGCAGAATACACACCTACTCAATCAGTTGTCATCACCTTCACCGAGAAAAAATTGCCAATAGAAGTTGACATTGAATACTACAAGGCAAAAGTCAATATTTATGTTGCAGCCGTATTATTTTGCCTTAACTGTTTAAGATATGGACACATCAAAAAATCATGCAGAAGTAAGCAAAGATGTGGCAAATGCCAACTGGAACATAATGAAGAAGAATGTGACAAACCGTACGACTGTGTATACTGTCACAAGGACCACTCCCTATCAAACCGATCATGCCCAGAGTACCAACGGCAGAAGGACATACAACAGCTGATGGCGTTTGAAAATCTATCATATCATGAAGCTAGAACAAGAACACCGAAAAAATACACTACAGAGCAACCTATACAGAAAGCAAACAGCAGGCTGGAACAAATAAGATACAAGTACAGCCAAGTAAACTTTCCAAACCTCCCAGTAAAAACTACAGACAATGTGATAGAAATACACCAGAGACGCCAATTAGCAGAAACTAATGCATTTACTCAGAGAGCGATCTATACACAAGCTACTCAGGCTAACAAAAGAAAACCAACAGCTAGCCTATCACTACCAAATGACAAAAAAGTGTACAAAGAAGTTACTTTCCCTGAGGGAGGAAGATAACCTTCATTCTCAGGAAATCTGATAACATACACCAGGGAACAAAACTCAGGGGAGTCCACGGACATGCCCCGGGCAACTCTGCCACAATTAATAAAAAACATATTAAGCCAATCCAAACAACTTAAAGATTCTGTAGGTTTGGATATGCTATACAAAGAAATTGATTCAGCTACAAAGGAATACAATATGGAGATAGATGAATATGAGGACTTAATTTCAGTCCCAAGTCCACCAATAATAAGTGATGACTCCACAACTGACACTCTGCATAGCACAATAGATACTAATGAACAATACAATACTTCTCAATGGAACTAAAAATATTGTCCTGGAATATAAATGGTCTAAAAAACAAGCAAGTGGACCTAAAAAACTTAATTTCGGAAGAAAAAATCGATATAGCCTTAATTAACGAAACACACCTGAAACAAACAAACATGATCAAACTAAAAAATTATACTCTAATAAGAAACGATAGACAGGATGGGTATGGTGGCATAGCCATCATAATTAACAAAAAAATCCCATACAATCAAATACAAAAAAATGCACAAAGCCCATTGTGGGGATCAACACTTCAGAATCAAAAAGGAAAAAATCTCAGAGAAGCTCTAAATGACATAGACACAATGGTGTTACTGAATGATGGAAGTAAGACCCGAATTACACCAGACGGAAACAGCTGCCCAGATATTACTCTAGTCTCAAATGACATAGCAAATAAATGCTTATGGAATACATATGAAGAACCAATCAACAGTGACCACTTACCAATAATAATCCATTTAACTAAAGAAACAAATAACATAAAACAAAGTAATCCTCAAACAAAACGGAACACCAAATATGCAAATTGGGAGAAGAATAAACAAATATTGGAATCCCAGGAAATATGTAATTGTAAAATCTACAAAGATTTTATGGAAAAAATCAACCATGCAGCAGATGAAGCGATACCCAGAACAAATAACAACCGACACACAAAAACCTACATAAGTAAACCTATATGGTGGGACAGTGAATGTGATAAACAAGTAAATAAAAGAAAACTGGCCTTCAAGAACTACAAAATCATGCCAAATGAGAATACTCTTCTAAACTTCAAGAAAATTGCTGCCCAAATCAGAAGATTTTTAAAGACTAAAAAGAAAGAGGAATTTGTAAACTACTGTAACGAGCTGAATAGAAACACACCGATTAAACAGATTTGGGACACAATCAGAAAATTTTCTAACTCATATAAGGGAACAGCACAAGACACAAGAGAGACCTGGATAAATGACCTTCTGTAGAAAATGACAGACAGCGACAATGTAAGAAACATCACACGTAGAGGAGAATACAAGAATAATGAGAATACAACAACAATAACAAAAAATGAAATAAATATAAAATTGGACAAAAGGAAAAAGTCAGCGACTGGATCCGATCAAATATATTATAGCATGCTTAGAAACCTCCCAGAAGAAGGAATAATGAGCTTTACCTGCATACTGAATAAAATATTGGATGGAGAAGAAGAGGTTCCAGAGGATTGAAAGACTCAAATAGTAGTTCCAATTTTAAAAACAGGAAAGGATCCCAAAATAGCAGGCTATAGGCCAATAACACTCAGCTCAAGTGTAAAAAAAATAGGGAATTATACAAGCAAGATTGGACCACATGATGGAAAATAAGAAGATATTCGGAAAATTACAGAATATATTTAGGAATGGAAGACGAGCAATGGACAATTGTGTCTACTTAGCCTCAGAAATATACAAGGCATTTGGAAATAATGAAAAAACAGCCGCAGTATTCCTTGATATAAAAGCAGCCTATGACAATGTCTCCATCCCAATCCTCATTAACCATCTGGACTAATTACAGAATAATATAAAAATAATACAGCTTATAGAAAAACTTTTACAGAACAGAAAGCTGATGATTAGATCCCCAACGACAGGCAAACTAATAGGACCACGGTACACTAGCAAAGGACTAATGCAGGGTGCCACCTTAAGCCCATTATTATATAATATATATATGACAACACTAAATGAACTCATAGCAAGAAACGTAAATATCCTACAGTTTGCAGACGACCTGGTCATCTTAATAAGTGGAAAAAATTTGGATAGGAATATTGACACCGTACAAAATAGTCTAAATAGAGTCATCCTGTGGTTAAAAAATCATAATGTAAGTATATCAGAACAAAAGACAAAAGCAATAATGTTTTCAAAAGGAAATATTAGAAGACAGTTAAATCATTTGAAGGCTAATAACAAAGAAATTGAATGGGTTACACATTACAAATATCTAGGGGTAACATTTGATAAACATCTAAAATGGACCAAACACATTGAACATCAAATTACAAAAGCTATAAAAGGGATTAACATCATGAGGAGCCTAACAAGAGTTTGGTGGGGTGGAGACCCAAAAATACTTCTGAATGTATATAAATTATGCTGCAGCACATACAAAGAATACACAAATCGCATCTACTCCCATGCTATGAATTTTCAAAGAGTGAGCAAATTGAAACAATACAGTTTATTAAAACGAATCTACGTAAGGAAGAAAACAATAAAAGGAAATTTTTACAAATAATAGAAAATTACACTGACTATACCATATGCTACACTGATGCGTCTGTTGACCCAGAAACAAAAACATGCGGGATAGGAATAGTATGTGAAGAACCGCCTCTGAAAATACACAGAAGATTAAGTGGCTACACCCCTATATGTACTGCAGAAACCATAGCAATCCGGGAAGCAGTCAGAAGCTTTGCCCATCAAAGTAGAAAACTAATAATAGTCACAGATTTTCTTAGTGGAATTCAAGCCATAACAAGAACAGGAATTAATAAGGACATTGACTACATAACCTTATCAACAAGACAAGAAATTCTCAAGAGCAAAGACACAGACATCAAGCTGCTATGGGTACCAAGTCATACGGAAATTAGGGGCAACGAAAAGGCAGATGAACTAGCCTAATCCGGAAGAAATCTGGCACGAGTAAACCAACCAAACCTGATCGACTCAAGAAGATTTACCCAAGATGGAAAAGCAGCAATATGGTATATGTGGGAAGAGGAATTCAAGACGTGGAGACAAGAAAAAGTTAACAATACATATACACAAATGGAGCAGAAGCCTCGAAAACAACCATGGTTGAGTGATATTGAATATCAAAGTAGGGACATGATAACAACAATGACTAGAATGCGGACCAACCACTGTATTACACCAATTCATTTAAATAAAATAGGAATAAAAGACAGCCCAAACTGTATATGCGGACAAATTGGAACCCTTAACGACTTAATATTTGACTGTGATATGGATTTGATAAATTGTAAGCTAAGATACGATATGGCATTAAAAAACTTGAATGGCCCTGTAAATATTGAATGTATACTAGCTAAACCTAATTCTAAGACCACTCAAAGAATTATTGAGCACTTATCAAAGAACAACATAAAACTGTGAACTAAACCCACATAAAGCACTTTGTTGTTGTTTTTTTTTACTTTTTTCTGCACACTCTTGATGGCTTAAAGTTGATAGCATGTCACCTGCTTGACGCATGAGAATTTATTTAATCTTTCTAACTAATCTAAGCATTTCCATTCCTATTTCCTTTAAACTTCCCATGAGAGGCATGGAAAATTCCAGACGTGTCGGAGAAGCGACACACCTTTCATAGAGGCACGGGCTTGGGCTGCTGTCGAAGAACGACACGAGTCCATGGTAGCGAGGAAGAAGAAGAAGAAGAATTTAAACATACAACTATAATAATTATATATTATTAATGTTGAAATATATTATTATATTATATACATATAAATTTTACATAATAGAAGCACAGAACACAAAGAGGAAAATCCTTGGTCGGTTTTCTGTGAATAGAAGTTCTATTATGTCAGTGGCTGGACGGCCTCGACGCAGTTTCACGTGAAATTATTTTTACTTTGTAAAACTGTTTTTTATTTATCATTAACCATTGTTATTTTTAGGATAGAGCATAAACGTTTCAAACAACATTCTGTTTCAGAGACGAATATTCAGGCCGAAAAAAGACGCAGGGGGTCTTGTAGATCCACTTCTAGGCTATACTTAGTTCTTATTCGGATCTTAACTATTTGGCAAAACTTAGAATTTCTCGATTAGAGCATCAGGGGGTTACATTCTAGGTTCTAGGGGTTACAACCCCCTATCCAAATATTATTCAAAGAGGCACACCCCTCCATCTAAGAGTGTGTCAAGGGCAGCTGCCCGCTTTTCAAGAAGTAGGTCAAAATCTATTTCGATTAACAATAACTGAAGCCCTTGCCAAAGCCTTTCTCCTAGTACTAGTAAAATAAGTCAAGTCAGTACTCTGGTTCTCTCTTCAGACAGCGAAGAGGAAGGGGAGCTAGAATCCTTTCCTAACATGGTAGATTATTGATGGTATGGAAAAAATGGTATTGTGGCTCAATATCAGCCAGTTTCAGAACAATTTTTATTTTCCTATTTTCTTTTAAAAAAATCTGCCAGTATTTGAAGGTCACAGAAAATTCTTATGATATTGCTTCAACAATAAATTATATGAATTTACATGTTGCCCGTTTAGTCTAGCACCAATACCATATGTTTTTACAAAGGTTTCAAAACAAGTAATTAAGCCTCTATGTTCAAAAGATATGAGGATTCACATGTGTGACTTATTTAAATAATATTTGTGTCATTTAAAAGTCAAACAATAGTGTTTAAGTAGTCTTAAACAGACTATAAATACTAGAAAAATTGGGTTTTATTATAAAGTTGAGCAAAAGCTCTCTGGTTCCTTCTGATACATGTAAATATTTGTATTTGTATTTAACAGTACCAATATGTCTATACATTTAACTCAAGAAAAAAGGTTTAAGAATTAAAGCTAGCCAATAATAATAGGAAATCTTGTACAATCAAAGAATTTTCACAGTTTATTAGAGTTTTAGTAGCTGCCTCACCAGCTATGAAATATGGCAAACTTATTTGAAGGAGAAAAACAAATATAATGCAAACATGGTTGCTGATCATAATATTCTGGACTGAGATCTTAAATGGTGGGTAAAAAACATTTTGCATGCAAAGCATAATTATAGGCAGGACGAATTTGTAATAGAGCTTTTTACAACTAGGTTAGGGAGTGTACTGAGGGTTGGTGTTGGTGCAATAGATCAGTAAAAGCATATACATTTTCTTGATTTATTTATTTTTCTATATTTTTAGGCTTGAAATGTTTTGCCAATAATTTAAATTCAAGAAGCATACTGTGACGTGTGGATAACTGTGTAGCTATTGCTTGCATTAACAAGATGGGTAGTTGCCAGCACTCGGGGTTAAATAGTTTTCTCGAGAGATCTGACTTTTATACAAATAGTCAAAGTCAAAATATACTTTATTTGCTAAGTTTACAAATTTGTGCTAAAAGCTTTCTAATCCTAGAATTTATAATACTAGTATTTATTTGGTTATACAGGATACAGGATAAAAAACAGAATACAAAATCGTTTTTGATTGTACATAGAAGCATATTTTATATAATCAAAGAAAAAACCAAAAAAGAAGAAAAGAAAAGGCAAGAACCAACATAAAACAAGAATAATAAAAAAAAAATCTGATCAACAGATATACAGTTAATTTTTAATATTAAAATGAGTCTTTTAAATACTCTTCAATGCTGTAGTAAACTGTTGGTAAGATTAATTTCTTTAGTTCACACCTAAACTCTTTAAGGTCTGTAACAGTCCTAATCAAAAAAGGAACATGATTAAATATTTTACGACTAATAAATATAAGAGTTTCTCGTAAGTGAGGAGGTGGGCATTGGAAGAGATAAGTTGTTTACTTGACGAGTATTATGACTGGTGCAGGATGGTGGACTTACGGACTTTTATATATGAGTGTTGCAGTTTCCAATATAAAGAGTGAGAAAACTGTTAAGATTCTTTCAGTTAGAAAAAGAGGTTTACAAGAGACTCTCAGACCAACACGACACAGATACCTTAAAGTTTTTTTCTGAATAGTAAAAATTATGTTAAGGAGTCCCTTGGAGCACAAACCCCAAAATGGCAACCCATAACAGATATGAGAGTCTATAAAGGCGAAATAAACTGAGCGAGCAAACAACCCCCCCAACTCATGCCTGGCAACCCTGACTGCAAAACAACCAGAAGAAAGTTTAGCAGCGAGTCCCAAAACGTGGTTGTCAAACCTTAAACTCTCATCAATGAAGAGGCCGAGAAATCGACAATAATCCCCACTATGTGGTGGGTTCTGCTTATCAAACAAAAAACCCTCTACATTACACTTGAAGCCCAGAATAAAAGTCTTATCAACATTGAATACAAGCTGATTGCAGATGCACTACTCTTTAATTTTGTGAAGGTCCTCTACTATGAGAGATCTGACTACTTTTTGATCTTTGTTATGCCACAGAATTGTGGTATCATCGGCAAACTGAACCACTAGTCCATGTAGTTATAGAGAGCTTAAGTCATTAACGTATAATAAAAATAAAATAGGACCTAACGCTGACCCTTGAGGTACACCACATTTAAGGTGTGCTATCCCTGACGAAAATCCAGATGCAACCACCCTCTGGGTACGACCAGACAGGTATGACTTCAACCACACCAAAGCCACTCCCCTAAATCCGTAAAAATAATAAAGTTGGTTTAGCCTCAAGGTATATATCCAGAAGCGAAATGGAGGTTAGGAAGATATCATTTTTAAGTTCAAGAAGTTTTAGGTAATCCTAGCATTGACTCGTTTGCATCTGCAGCTAATAGTAAATGTAAAACCTATTTTTCTCGTCACAAGATCCTCATTCAAAGGTAATATATGCTGTTACAGTGTCATGGTCAAAGCTTAACTTTTATGGCTTCACTATTCACCATTTCCGCTACTTTTCAGGGTAATAAGCAAAATTATAGAGGACAGAGCACATGGAATTTTCGTAATTCCCTTCGTCAGCAATTAACAATTGAAAAAGTATAGTTTTTGGTCCATCTAATACGTACATTCAACAGATGAGTATCATTCATGGGAGATTATGTACGTTTTTCAACACAGCGCTTTATTGCAGATGCGTACTTTATCAATATTCTTTGTAGTTTGTTCGTTAGTTGGGTTTTAAGTTTTGTGTTATAACTATTTAATTTTTTTTCCTGGTTGCTATGAAGTTATCCGCGAAGCACGTGGTAGAAGAGGACTTTCTTAAGGCAGTAGAGGTCATGTTACAGTCCTTAGCGGCAGGAAGGGCATAAAAATAATATTTTACCATATCCGGGTACAACTCCTTAGATCATAGCCTCTTTTCAAGGAGAATTGAATACCAGAACTATAAAATACGGAACTTTTAATAGTTTTGTGTCGGCCTTGTCTTTAATATAGATATAAACGTAAGCAACAGTCTGGATATTGGACGGTTTCTAAAAGGAGTTGTTTGACTTCGACCTTGAAGGCCTAAATACAAGGTTTTGTGAAAGCCACAAGTGGTCTTTAATTATTAAGATCGATTTTCTTTAGACAACAGCCTTTCGTTGAAAAAGTAAAGAACAGAGAAACTTGTCGCATTACTAGATACATATATGCACAGGACAGAGACCACTCTTCATTTAGGGTACAGAATATTCCTTTTCTAGAGAGTGGTGTGCAGATTTTGATAACCGATATTTTAGACTTTTTAATCAGGTTCATGTCTTCAGTTGCCTTTTATAGAGTTATCTACAAGATGTCCGGCTCGAACGTTGTTGGCGTTTAGAGACTGAACTGCTACCTTTAGATATATCGATAACAATACTTACTTATTACTTTAAGGCCATCATATAACAAGGCTTGAAGTCAAACTATATGTCGATGGCTAAAAGGAGTACTGTGTAAAGCGAATGTCAATATAAGTAAATATTCTGCTGACTTATTTAAACACCCATCGGTATCGACAGGTTTTAGCCAGGGATTAGACTAGACTTAACAAGAGTTGCATTTTGCTAATGCAATTCTAGACGTTGCTGACTAAGTGGTGCATCAGTTTTTATTAAATATCTTATACATATAAATTAATATTTTTAATAAATCTGTAGTAATGTAATAGGATTTATATACCTGTGTGAAGTTTTACTTTTCTTACAATGTGTTGTTTATTTTTGATATATTCATTAAACATCTGGTAGGAAAATTTCTTTAATATTCGTTCCTTTACCTAAAATTTTTTGTGGATCTACTGTGTGGTTTTCCTATTTACCTTTGTGACAATACACACTCCATATATGAATAATAAATAAATTCTATTATTCCATTCTAATATTCTTCTATTCCAAAATTTAATTAAAAATTAACAAAAAAATTTCATGAAACAAGAACGACAATTTTAAATTGTGAAAATGCAAAATAGGAATCAATAATAAACAAACAAATATTAAATAATATCAAGAATGTCATATTTAATTGTCTTTGACTGCGTTTTCATAATTTGAATCAATAATGCATGAGAGTTGCAAATTCGTTTCTAAAAGTACCATGTTTCCACATATGTTAATTCACAATAGATCCCTATGTAATTTGTATTAAGTTGGATAACAGAATTTAAGTTAAATTTGAATGTATTCCCTAATGCCATAAACTGTCTATTCATTGGTAAAAACAAATTGAAATCTAGTACTTAAATTCATAGAAACAATTTCGCATCGGCGCGTTAAGGCATATCGCATGCATGAAAAGCCAGCCTTAAGCTTAGATTTACACATGGGTATTAAAATTTAACGGTCGTTATAAAAATAATGACAGACTAAAGATCTGTTTCCATCAGATTCGAAAAGCCAAAACGGGTTTTAGCCTAAATAATTTCAATAAAATAAGTTAATTTTGAAATACTTATTAAGATGTTGCAAAGTACGTTGCTAGTGCGTACGTTAGCCCAAATGTTTGCCATTCATGCGTAAACACCGTATTTTTGTATACGATCCGGTTGTTACAGATTGATCGACGTAGAAAAACATCTACTCATCAGCTGTCAAAAATATCTCAAAGTGAGATCACACCTATTACAACTTAAATACTATTGCCAATTTACTTTTAAAAGTCGAGAAATACTTACAATATCCTTAGAGAGCCTAAATTTGAAAAAGCCATTTCTTCAATATCGACAATTTGATTTCTCTTGAGCAATCTGAAACAAATAAATTTGTAAATTAAATATCAGGGAAACGACAACACTGTGAATACTTACAAAACTAGTAGTTTATTCATGGCAGGGAATGATTTGGCACTGATAGAAGTAATAAGGTTGTTTCCCAAATGTCTGAAAAAACGAAATAACCCTCTTTTAACCCCTAAATATTACATGATAACAGCCTGGACATGCCGATTAGTGAAAGCATCAACAGCCTACGATATAAATATGAATACTAAGCCATGCGAACTACCGCGTCATTTGTTGAATTACTCACAACACTTCTAAACGTGGCAACGCCGCCAGCGCGGACGTCGGAACTTGACGCAAACGGTTGCCGTCCATGCGTAAACTCCGCAGGTTCGGCAACGTTTTAAACGAGTCTGCGTCTAGGAATTCGATCATGTTGTTGCCGATTTGTCTACGGAGATGTCAACATCTTTCAAAGTTTGCTCTCAAAACACAATAAGGTTATAAATTTTAACAACAGTTACATTTTTAGGATGTTCCGTAAGGTCTTAGACGCAATTCAAATGCAAAAAGCATTTAACCGACCCTTTACTGCGTTAAGTTTTAGGCGAAATTGGTTAATGCTACGCTTATTTCAAAAGAAAATGGTGCGTTTAAAAGGGAACGCGTTAAGATGTAATGGCTAGCGTATGAGAAAAAGTTTTCTATCTCTAAAAAGTCAATTTTTGACTTACAAGCCATTTAAGTGTAACAACATTGTAAGAGCATCCCTCGGCACATGAGGCAAACGGTTGCCGTCCCCGCGTAAACTCCACATGTTCGGCAACTTTTCAAACGAGTCTTCGTTTAGGAACTCGATTATGTTTTTGACAATTTGTCTACGGAGACATCAACATCTCTCAAAGTTTGCTCTCAAAACACCATCAGGTTGTAATATTTAATAGTTATATTTTAGGTTTTATTCTGTAATGTCTTGTACGCAACTCAAACGAATAATACATTTATCAGAGTTCTTAGTTAGTGCCTGTCGCTTATTTTAAGAGAAATGGCGATTTAAAGAGGCGTTTAAAGTAGAACGAGGGCAGCAATAATGGCTGTTAGCTGATCAAGAAGCCTGAGGTATAAAAAAGCGACAGAATTTGAAAATTTATTTCAAGAGAAGTAAATTCTCGACTTACAAGTCATTTAAGTCGCTATAGTGTACGTTGCCAGTTGACGCAAACGCTTGTCCTTCATGCGCAATCTTGCGCTGTTGTTGATAGTTCTAGGGTGCTTTTACTGCACATAGTTTTTTTATCAAAAACTCCTACTTTTTAAGGTTTTTGATCTCTGCTTTATCTCGTAACGCAGCATAGCAAACAGACTGACACCCTCACCTTCCATTTTTTTTAATAATCGAGCTTTGTAGTGTTTCGTAAAATGATTTTCGTCTCATATTACTATATGTTATAGAACAACTTTTGAGAAAATACGTGTTTTTTATTTAAGTGTCAATGTTGTTCAAACGATTGATACCTGCATGTGTAACATCTATTACTATAATTCTTATTTGAACCGTTATTCAAGCCTTCGCTAAACGATTAAGACTTTGCTTTGTGTGTAGTATTCCTTACAATTACTGATGAATATCCTTTATTGGTTTTGTGTTAGAATAAAGTAAATGGTATTTTGGTCGTAAGGCAAATTTAGAGTAAATTCTTATTAGTTGCTCAACATATAATTATGCCCATTATTTTGTCTAAATAAAAAAGAAAATTGAGAAAAATAAATTTATAAAATTCCTTATTATTTTATAGATTTAGCAAATATTGATGATACATTAAGTGTGTATCTGAAGTTTTTAAACATTATTCTTGCATGAAGAACATACATTTGCTTGACAACCTCTGAAAACTTTTTGAAAAACCCCGATTTTTTACATTCAGTTATAAATTATATTTTGTATTTGTTTCGATTGAAAATCTCATTTTTTCCTTTCAGTGAATACAATAATTTCTACAGAAATATTGTATTTAATGTTTTTCAGTTTACAGTTTTATAACAAATAAAAATTGTCGTTAAAAAAGCAGCTTGTAGTTCTTGAGATCATACAAAAACATTATACTTGACAAGTATTCAGTACTGAAAATTGAGTAATATAATTGGAGATAGTCATGATAATTAATTTTTATCACCCTGGTATTTTGTTGTACGATCATTCTGCTTCATCCATCATTGGAAAACTCAAAGTTACCGAGGATTAAAACATACAGATGTTTAAACATGAGTGTCTACTCATGTTTACAATCGTTCGATTAAGGTCGTCTCGTTCAAGATATTTGGCATCTCCAAATTTCTTTTAATCGTTAACAATGCAAAGTAGTTCATTTTCTCGATGTACGCCGATACGTTGTAGTATTTTATACGTTGTAATCTTTGCCTGAATTGAGTGAGTTAATTTGTATGTCATACGAATGTGTTGCTTGGGTATTTTTTTGACATGAGAAACATAGACCACGTGTAAATTGTAAGTAAATCATTATCAAATTTCAAAGCCTCTTCTAACGATTCCAAAATATTAAGAACTCTAAGGTTGGAAAGCCGTAAACGCTTAATATTTTTAAAATCATCTAAAGTATTAAATAACTCCTCTCGGTATAATATTCTGTGATGTTACTCATTAAAACGTAGCAAAAACGCCGGAATAGTACATATGTATTTGACTAAGGATCGCCGATCATGCGTAAATTCTGTAGGTACAGATACGATTCCGTTGTTGCGAATTCGTCTACCAAAATGTAAAGTAAACTTCATTGACTCTGCGTAAAGGCATTCAATTCATTTGGCAAATAATTTTACTGCGAGGAGCCTCTCATTGAAAACTCATTTTAAGTCTCAACTATCAATAAAGGCGTTTCATAATGTGTAAAGCCCGTTTTTACTCGAATTCTAATGAAAAAAAATTGTTGTTAACGTGGCCAGGACGCCATTAGGTACGTTGACGCTTGACGTAAATACTTAGCATCCATGACAAGCTTCAGCGGTATAGTCACGTTTTCTGAGTCGGCTTAAAGATATAATTTGACAGACGATTTTACTGCGAGGAGTCTTTTATCGAAAAAATATTTTAAACATCAACTGTCAATAACGCCGTCTCATTCCAACTACTTTTTAACAAAAACAAGTTAATGTCAAAAAGGCATTAAAAATATTACGTACGTTAACACTTCATATAAACGGCTGCCGTTATATAGACGACTTATTCATACTACGCCTCTCCCATACTCTGGAAAAACAGATTACAGAAACTAAATTCGTGACAATAAATCTAGAAAAAGAAAGAAAATAACAACATGTTGAGCCAGAGAAAATGGGGCTCAGTATTCATCTTCAAGACGGGTAGGCGGAAATAGATAGATCATACAAGAAAGAATACCAAAAGGCTACTACATTTACTTGTGCCCTCCAGAAAAACAAAACTCGAGAGAGGGAATTCTATGGAAGAGCGAGGATTTAACACTAAGCCTGGATCTCTGGACTCCGGAAAGAACCTATGAAAACCGGTAGACCACCTAGTAAATAAAGTAAGGGATAGAAACATTTATGCCATAAGTTCTCGTATTGAGCTGAGACTTGTCCTACCCAAATTATGATATCTTATAAGATAGATGGAGACAATTTCAGGATCAAGGGAAGGAGAAAAGAGCCGAATACTCACAAGTCATTGAAATGCAAATTCGAATGCAAAAATCATTTAAAATAAGACACCTGCTTGACAACCTAAAAACAAGCTATATTTCCCTTCTAATTTTTATGTACGACATAACATTTTGGTAAGCAAGCTCCATTGCAATACAAACTACAGCGAGATGCAGTATCATGGCATAGCTTCACAGTCCAAAGATCGACGGCCTCAGGGGGACGTAAAAAGGAAGAATGAAAGAAAAAAAATTACGGGTTAAAGACGGGATATCAAACGACGCAATATTGTTATTACGTATGTTATAACACTTAACGTAAACGTTTGCTGTTATATAGTAACAGATTTATCATTGAACTAAAAAGATGACAGATTATTCCCCTTTTAACTAATTAATTTTAACGTGGATTGCCAGTACGGATGTGGACACTTGATGCAGACAGTTAATTCTGCGCAGGAAGCTAAAGACGCTTTTCCTGCGAAGAAACTAACTTCAAAAACCCATCTGAAATATCAGCTGTCAAAGAATGACGACCTAAAATTGCATTTTTAATAGAATTATAAGTTTTAGCATCACATCTGAAACGAATCATATATTAACTCAAGGCTAATTTCTTAGAGAAGTATAAAATTGGAGCAATAACCCCAGAGCCTACCTTGAACTTTAAGGCAAACGTTACCACAGATTTGGTAACGTTTTTGACTAGTCTAAAGGAGTATTTGATACCATTATTGTCATTTATCAAAGCATATGTGAAGTCATTTCTCTTTTGAACATTATCATTTACAAAAGAAAAAATTCCTAAATGGAGATCGCTGTATTCGACCGGTATAAATCAGAAATAGTAAAAAAGCCCTAATACACATATATCTTGCTTAACAAAGGGAGGATTTGGATGAAAAATTTGTTCGAAGCGGAGAAGTTATCGATCCCGTCCTCCCCCCAAGAAGAAGACAACCGGATAAGATATATGCCACCGAAATAAACTTTTTTATATCGCGATTTATTCCTGTCTGGAGGAATATGTGCATATTTTAAGGGATAAGAAACTGATTGAGAACTCCGATTGACTTTCAGTTTGTCGATGGGTTTATTCACTTGTTAATGGAGACATCCTGTGCAACCTTTGGCATTTTCACGTTGCTAAAATTAATGATCTGTTAACAAAAACAATTTCAATGGCCCGCGAAAACCGACGAAAGAAAAAATCGATGATAATAATAAGGTAATTTACGGTAATTTAATTTGACATTACCCTCGCTTAAACGCTAAATTGATACTTACAACGTTTGCAGTTTCGCTAGAGGAAGTAGGGCCTCGGAGGGAATCGCTTCGAGTCCACAATTTTGTAAAATCCTGTTTACAAAAAAAAGGATTTTTAAAAGGTAATTTATGAAAATTCGTTTGAAAGTAATTACACAAAAAAGTACAAGAAGTGGTGATTGTAGCTCATTTAGCAACAAGCCTTCCCTTAATGCAACAAATGAAAGAATGAAACAAGTATTATTCTTCTTAAAACAAAAATCCGGATTCGATGATGTACTTAATAACCGTTATCGTTCAATTTTGTACACGAGTCACCTCATTTGAGGAGATCAGTCTCCTTACCTCTAGTCTCCTTGATCGTTTTAACATTTGATTTGACGATTTCTTGAACGACATTTATGGATGGCTTTCTTTTCCTTTCTTTCGTATCTCCTCAGTTTTATCAAGAAAAGTTCCCTCAACATAGGGTTATAGTATAAGCTGCTTTGTCTCAACCCAACCCAACCCACTTTCTGTCTCCTCATCTCTAGCATAAATGTATATTGCGTGAGGAGTTCTAATCCATGCTTTTACACCCATGCCCATCATGAAGTGAGGTTAGGGGTTCTCAGTGTCGAGGTCGAAGTTATCTGTTTTTCACATGATTCCACAGAGATCATCCGGTCTGGTTACCGGATTACATAGGAACAGCTAACCCTCCGCTTGAGGGTGGAAAAAAGTCTGGGAATGGGTTGGGAGGAAGTCTTGGGACAGGCAACGAATCACGTGTTGACTGGATAAAAGATGTTACGGAAATCTAGGGACGGCTTCTTTTTTGTCTTGCTCTAGTTAACTCTTTTGCTCCAATGGTCAATTCTTATCAGCTCATTTGAGAACCCTGCTGGATTCTTAAAGCCGACATGCATGGTAACGCTTTTCCCGCGATGCAAGGAGTAGAAAAGTCTCGATGAAAGGGATCCAATGAATAGGAAAGGCAAAGAACAATCACATGTTGATTGGGTAAAGGATGACGCATGCACGCAAATACGAAGGAAATTATCGCTGGCCGAAGCTTATAGATGAATTACTTTTTGAGAGTTGTAATGTGATCTGTGTAGGTCTAGGCCTGATAATGCTCCGATAGGAGCGAAACACGTGTAGCTTTGAAAAAATTATATCGATTTCATGAGACCGTGACTTTTTTTGTTTTGTTTTTGTTTGGTCTCTTAGAGAAAAATGGATGATTCGTTTCTATTTAAAGATCCAGGGGGCTAGCAAGGTCTTCCTACCTATCAGGGATTTTGGTTCGCTCCCCTGTAGACAGACTCAAAGTCTTCTGCTTGGCGCCCGTCATCATCAGTCCTGCTAGAATACGTTAACCAGTTGACATTATGGACGCTAAAGTTTTCCGCAAGAACAATTTCTGCACTTGGATGGTTTGCTTGGAGATCGTCGATTTTATGGGCAAGGTCGGTGAAAACCCTGCTATAGTATGTATATGCTGGGTGGACGGTAAGGGAAGCAGAATTACTTTGTGGATCTTTCGGTTTTTATTTTGAACCACATAACATTGAACCCTGGGAATCCCAGAGGTTTTTACAGCTGGCAAGATAAGTCGCTTCTAATGAAGACGGTTCGAAGTTGTACCTAAGTTGAGGGGAGGTCATATCCTTGGTCGTTATCCTTGGGAGTCCTTGGTCGGCAGAATACGACATATGTTTGTGCTTAGACCTCTTATATGACATAGATCCATTCTTAAATGTCGATGAAGATCAGCCTCCCAAGGTTCTCCCTGCGTCGCTAGGTCCCAAACGCAGCATACATTTGATGATTCTTTTGTGGCCTTTAAAAATATTCCCAAACTTGATAATTCATTAAATGTGGCAAAGTAGAACATTTGAATGCTATTCAGTCTTAATATGTGTTTTGATATACGTATTAATGTACAAGTATTTTTAAGTTTTCTCTGCAAGGATTATATATCGTATTTCTAAGTTAACAAAGAGTCCAAGGACCGGACAAAAAACTGAACTGTGCCAAGAACCTAAAATTCTTTTGCAGAAGATCGAGATCTACGCTTTTAAAGGAATTTTAGTTAACTGGTTTTGGTCCTTTCTTTCTGCTAGAACACAAATAGTGCTGCTGTACTCCAGAGCTCCGTCCTTCTGCCTTTTTGCCCCTGTTTCTGGAGATTTTTCACTTTAGACTTTTTGCTGAGTATAATACTATACTTTGGCATGGTATTGACCCTGAAAGAATGACAATTACCATCACAGGGATCTAACTGTTTCTTATGAAGGGAGGCAATTCGCTATTTGGACCGTGTCCGTTTCGTACTTCTTACAGGGATATTTTTCTGAGGCATTTAGCTTAGCCTTGCCTTCCATGTTTATTTTGGAAAAAGCTTGTATTGATGCTAACAAGTTAGCTTTTAACATCTCTAAAACTTTAATTGTATTTTTTAAGTGTGATCTAGCAATCAGTCGGTTTGTTGCAACCAAATTTTTGGGTGTGATGATTGATAAGCTTTTAAAATTCGAAGGTCATATCTCTGGCTTGCAAAAAAAATTGTCACCAAACTATTATCATTATAGAGTAGTTACTAATTTCCTTGACTTTTTTGTGGCCAAGAATGCATACCATGCTCTTCTTGAATCCTATTGTAGGTATGGAATTGTCTTCTGGTGGGTTTGTATCCAGTATCTGTTTAATTTATTATTTGTTTTTTAGAAAAGTGGCAATTCGCTATTTGTACGGTGTCCATTTCGTACTTGTCGAGATCGTTTTCTGAGGCATTCCATATTAGTCTTGCTTTCCATGTTTATATTGACAACAGCTTGCATTATTCACAAAAAACACAAACATGGGCTTAATTCTCCATTTGAGTACAATCTTCGTAACACATTTTCTCTGCCTTTTCCTATTAAGAACTGAGAAGTCAAGGGCATTTTTTGTATACGGCAGCAGAAAGCTTTTTAATCATTTACTAAATACTGAAAGTGACTTAAAGTTTATGAGAAATTATGTTTACTTTTAAATTATGTACCACCAGCAACCGGTAGGTAATGGTCCAGGGAAGAGACCCATACTATGGTAAAAAACATACAACAAACATAAAAAAAATTCTTGCTCTAGTTAACGCTTCTGCTCTAATAGGCAATTTGCCAGCTCATTTAGAAGCTCTGTTTCCGAATCGACGCTGCTCCCACGATGCATTCGGCATCATACGGCCTGGCTACCGGGGTGAATAGGTTCAGCTACCACCCGTAAGGAAAGCGTCCAGGAACGGAATCCAAAGGATAGAAAAAAAAAAGCATAACCATGCACCGTGATGCTTATCCCACCATACAGGGGGTAAGAAAGCCTCCATGAAAGGAATGTCCAGGAAAAAAAAACCACTGGTTGATTCGGTTGGGTTGGGAATAGGAAAGGAATAGGAAACATAACGCGGAAGTGTCGCTGGGCATGGCAATATAAATCGACAGTTTCAAAATGGCGGATGATCGTTATTATTAAAAAGTTTAATACCCCGTTGCCAGCTCGTAAATAATTAATTACGCCCCGCGAAATTTAAATTGGGTAACGAGTCGGGACGCTCCCGCGGACCAAAAACACTTCATATAACATAAATCCGTCCGTTCCATAAAGTAAATGAATGGAAAATGTTCGGCGTCCGAAATGCACGGATGAACTTTATTATGGCGGTTCTAATTTAGTTTTTTGGGTAAATTTACGAGGCGCGGTCGTGCCTCATTTGTCCGCAAAATTAACTCGGTAAACGGTCTTTCGAAATTCGTACATCAAAGGAGGGCGCGTGGGTGCACATTATAATTTATTTGCTGCGTTTCTTGTACTTTTCTTATTTAGGGATCTCGTCGGATACTTACAGTCTTTTCATTTGGCCATTTTTGGTAAACGCCTTTGGATGGATTAATTCTAACCTATTGTCGGACATAATCCTAAAAAAAAAGCAATTTGTCATAGAAAAAAAACATGCTAATAATTGATTCTAAAACGAGGGTCACACACATACGCGTTCACACTTTCGTCAGGATAAAGAGCCCTTAGTTGGGAGATGATGATGATAAATCACCAGGAAATCAATCTTTTTTTGCCTGTCACTTTCGGAGGAGCCGAACAATATCTTCCGAGGTCCTTATGGTGCGAATTATTTCTATGAATAATGATCCTCGACCGAGGGTGAATACAATTAGGGCACGTTAGGGTGAAGTGACGGTCGCGATAAGACCAACCGACGATTTTTTTAATCGTTGAATTTCTTCTAAGCGAACTTAAAAAGCTCAACAAATTCAAAAACTTTTTATAGTTGAGGTGTAAACGAGGAAAACTAGTTACTTCTGATGGCGCCATTTATCGAACAATAGTGACAATGACAGTGAACAATAACAAAAATGAAAAATATCAGCATAGAATAAAGTTGGCGACTTGGCGATATAGTAGGCGCGGTGTAATCGGCAGTGATTGGAAATGTATAATGTCTACGGTCAATCAAGTTTCTGGACCAATTTCTTAATTCTAGTTGGAATTGATTTCTAGTAATTAACTGGAGTTGAATTGAAAAATGTACATTAATCAAAAATTTAACTTTTTCAAATTCGAGAAATGTTCTTAATATATTTGAATGGGTTGCTAAGAAAGAGTGTATTTAAGAGAGGATTTAGTACAGAAATTGATTCTTTACAATATGTTATCCTTAAGGCTGTCTTAGAACAATTAAAACTGATGAATATATCCCTGCGAGTCCCAAATTAACTAGTTGAGTTTTAAATTCCAGAAACGTCTATAACATATGTTAGATAAATGATTAACAGGAACTGCAGAATAACTATTATTTTCTCTAGAATCATATTTAGAATTGACGAAATAGTTTAACAAGTAGTGAACAGCAGTTCACTCCCTTGACCTAGAATTGTTTTTTAATGCTTGAAATGTTTGATCAAAACAGCATGAACATTAATATGAATTTGATTTCCAGTTAATATAAATTGATAATTAAACAAAAATTTAACACCATTTTTCAGGAATCAATTGGAATAGATCTCCAAAAAGCATGAAATGACTTTCAAATTTTAAATAATGTTATAAAATTGAAATGGTCAAAAATGAGAGCTATTAATCAAGTCGCTATTAATAGAGAGAAAAGAACTATTGATGAAAACAAGGTAGCCAAGGTAATAAAACCATATTCATTCGTTGTTTTCTTAAAATTTCTGAAGTGAAAATAGTTACACAAGTGATGGAAGTGGTAACAGATAATCTCCTTCCTAAAACAATCTTTCAGTTATGAAATTGATTTTAAAAATCCTTCAAAATATTAACGTCATATATCATTTGTCAAAAAGAATATGGCAATTTAAACGTAAACCCACCTATCTTAATTTACAGATATTTTAATAAATATATATGCGTTATTTCTGATTCTACATTAAAAGATAGTGGTTTTTATTTAAAAAACTTATTGATGACGTTATGGTGAAAAAACTAATAGCATCTAAACGAAAAAAATTATTTACTTGAATCCAAAATGTCAATGTTACATGTCACTTGTTCAAATTTAAAAGTGGCTATTTAAAGGTGTAAACATACTTTTACAACTTACGTTTATTTATAGTATATATTAATAAATATTTATATACAGCACATTTATCAAATTAGCATTGGCAAAATTAGAGTTAGCGATATAGAGTCTACTATATCATTGTTGTCACATGTCATTATCCAATGCCAGAATGGACTGTCAGTTATCACGTATAATAAAGGGTGCAAAAGGTGCGTGCACACTATACAGATAACGAGCCACAAGTAATAAGCGCTTATAAATTATACTTTGTTCATTTTTAATACAAAAATCAGCTCATAAAAATAATGTTTATAATTAAGGTAAATAAAATAATAACAATTAAAGGAAAAATTGAATTGTTACTTGAATTTAAAATTTTCACGTCATATATCATTTGTAAAAAAAATGGCTAATTAAAGGTGTAGACATATTTATTACGCTAGACAGTTTATTTATAGTATATATTTTAATAAATATTAATTTACAGTACATTTATAAAATTGGCAATATTGGATTTAGCAAATAATTTAGAGACTGATCTCATTGTTACTAACATAGATCATGCTATTATTGGTGCTGACTTTATCCATTATTCAGATTTTCATTGACTTTTATGTACCACAATAAAACAATAGATATAATTTAATTTTTTTAATAGGGAAATCTAATTTTAGGTATATGTCGACATATCAGTAGTTCTTGGGCCAGACCAAGGGCTATTGGGTGAATGGAGACCTGTGGGAAATTAACGCAAACTTCACCCAGTCACAATTGAAGACAAATACCTAATGCCAAACATACATGATTTTTCCCATTTGTTACAAAGAATAACTATCTTGTTAACTCTAGACTTAAGGCCTACCACTAGATACCAGTTGATGCTAATTCTAGAGTTAAATAACAAAGTATTAGTATTATGGATTACTATTATCCATTAATTAGTATTAGTGTTAAAATTTCTAAATACATTTTTGGTGAACATCGAATCAGATTTTTAAGCTTTGTAGTTTCTGTAGAAGGCACTAAACCTCTAGCAGAAAAATTGACAGCAATTACTAATTTCCTTTTGCCAAAAAAAGGATCCACTCCGAAGATATGCGATTTTCGTCAATGGCGTTCATCATTAATTCACAGAACTGAACTCTGCGATCTGGATCGTCTTCCAATAACTCTTGAACGGGTTGCATTTTATAAGGTCGTTTGTTTGCACTTTTTAAAATTTTTAGCACAGATTTATGATCAATAGAGTTTTCGCGAGCTTCTTCTGGCTGCAGTTGCCGGATTTTCTTTCATCGCTAATAATACATTTAATTGGGTGTTTTCAACGATTTTAGAAGACCTTTGTCTTGAAACATCCCTCACGTGCCCAACTTCTCGAAATCTGCTTTCGATTTTACTAACCATACCTTGGTTAATAGGTGGCAAATCTGGATATTTCTGCCTGAATAAGTGGACAACCTCTAGCTGAGTACGACTTCTGTCCCCATAACCAATCATGATTAAGATTTCAATCTTGTGGGATTCGGATAAATAAGGCATTTTTTCAATATAAGTTAACTTATTTAACAACTGGTTGAAATTCACTTTAACAGTGACAACATGTCAGGAAATGTCTCAATACCAATAAAATAAACAAACACGCCAAAAATTTACCAACACAAAATATTTCGAGACTTTTAATAATTTAATGTTTTTTTTTTTCGTATTTCTCCTTTAGATAATCACAAAAGTAAATAAGGCAATTTAATCAGGAAAAAGGGCTCTTTTTAATGAGAGTTTAAAAAAAGTGGCTTTCCATTTGAAAAAAAAAAAAGTTTGGGTTAATTTGAACCCCCCCTGTAGGTGAAAAAATACAAAAACTATCTTGAAATGTGAAAAAAAATAAACAAAAATCGACGGGTCTCAGGAACTTTGCGAGATAAAATTTGATTAGTTTTAACTGAATTTATTCCAGTTAAAGTCGCCACACTGTATATTGTAATGGCAGTAATGACAAAGTTCGACCTTTTGTTCCTCGGACTTAGCGAAAGCTCAGTTTTTAAAAATTTCATGATTCATTTCATCCAGGGATAAAAACAACAAACAAATATTATTTCTTTCGTTTTATTTGGCCATCAATGAATAAAGATATTCGTGAATGGACATGAGAATGTATAAAGTACTAAAAATGTAAAACATATAAATATAGTCACACACCACATAAAAACTAGAAGCCGCAGATGAAACATTTCAAATAGTAATTTATACATATGAAATAGGTTCATTACCTCTATCTAAAGTCTGAACTTATTGTCTTACATGTATTGACCGTTTCGCTTGTTGGACAGAGGCGTTTAAAATCGCAGATATTTCAGCAGAAACATTTGATTTGCTTTAACACTTTATTCCAATTGGATTAGTAGATTTGACATCTCCCTACGTATAATCACAGCTTAAGGACGTCAATTCGAGAATTCCATATTTACAGCACTTTCCTGCATTTTAAGTTCAATTAGAGTACGCGCATCACCTTATCATCCACAAACCAAACTGCAAAATCGAAAGATGGCACAAAACCCTCAGAACGGCAATAATGGCACATGCCAACGAACGTTGGACAGAAATCCTTCAATGAAACAGTTTCAATGGAACTTCATTTTACACTTAAGGAAGATATAAATTTATTACCCACTGAAATGGTATATGGCTCGACTTTACATGGAAAATTCATTCAAACTTCTGTCAATTCCGTCCCAGTTTCTATCGTATCACAATTAAAAAGAAATATGGGAAAAATCAGACCCATTCCAGATAGAAATCACTCTAAACCAAAAGTTTATGTATCTCATGAATAAGATAAATATACTCACGATTTTGTACGTGAAGATGCCATTGTTTTACGCCCATTTCCTATTATTAAACAATTTGAGAAAGATTGTTGTATTTTTTAAGGCAACTAATATATCCAAAGATCGTTTAAAACCAGCGTTTATTTTATCGAGTGATCCCACATTACATGATCCCATACTGTACCTCTTCAATTATCAAAATCAAGAGAATGCTTAAAAAACAAACATGTACATTATCAAAAATATATTATTGATAAATAGATTTATTAGAAAGTGCTGTTTTTGCATGTTTAAAATATGTTTATTAGGATTTTATATTACCTTTATTGTGATTTAGTTTAAGCAATGTTGTTTTTGAATGACTAAGGTTTGGCAAGCAAGTGTTTTTTAACTCCATCACTAGTAGGGCAGTATTGTGGCACCTTATAGCCCTTATAGCACCTTATAGCCCAGCTCTAAGGCCCCTCATTACTTCCCGAATTATAATAACGTGTTTTTCATTTAGGTGTAATTTCAATTTTGATTAAAAAAAAGTAAATAAATACTTTATATATTACGTGATAATAGGTTCCAGACTTTTATTCGCTTTCAAATACCTTGGTAAAATACTATCGCGAACCGCCACATTGTTGTCACTTTTCATTGTCAAATGTCAGATTATACTGTCAGCTGTCAACTAAATTAAAGTAATTAAAGTTGCATTCACATTATTGACATGAGAATGATCCAGAATTGAACATTTTGCTAAGCGCTAATAAATTATATTTTGATTTTAAATAGAAAAATTAAGTATTTGGAAGTCAATTAACACGTGTACAATATCGTCATACACCCTTGTCAAAAAAAGAAAAAAACGATAAATTAAATTGAAAATAAGAAAAACGTTAGAACATTCAATCAGAAAATGAGATTTAAGCAAATAAAAAGTACATGTCAAATCAAAAAGAACTTCACTTGATAAAATTAAAAGAATTTATTAAATAATGTCACGTCAAGTAACAAAATTGGTCTAAATGTGAGGTTATACTATTTCAAATCCGTCAAATGTCATATATTTCTTGCCAAACAAAAAACAAAAGAATTATTTAAAGGTGTTAATATACTTTAAGATACCTAAAATGATTAGTTCTAAAGAGTTTTTGGAATTATTACTTATAAGATTAAACTCGTCGACTTAAAATATATTTTATCCCAAGACTGTTATTAATAACGTAAAGGTTTTAAGGGAAAACCCATTCTTAAAATTAAATATTCAATGAGTCAAAATACTTACAGCTCTTCTAAGTTTGAGAGATGGTCCAACGATAACTCGTCTAATACGGTAATATTATTACTGGTTAAATCTCTAAAAATAATACAAACAATAAACATAACCTATCAAAAACTGAACTTACAATTTAGTAACTATTGGCGGCAACATGGCAGGGACGTCGGTAAACTGGCCGTTGCGGCACTGGAACTCGTGGAGGTCGGCCGTGCAGCGACATCTGCCCTGTCCGTAAACTGGACATGCCTGTAAATTGTTCTGGTCTTGAGCGAATGCGTTCGTCCAGCCGAAGAGGCTGAGTAAGATGGAGACGTAGAAGGCGCCACCTATCGGCACGTTGTCTGAAACAAAAATAGATTTATCAGTATTTTGATTTCGTTATGGTGAATGTATGTGAGGTAAATGTGTTAACTAATTGTTGACCGTAAAGTAAGTCAGGTTCTTAAATGCAAATGTCAGGATAAAGCAGCATAAACTTCTCGAAGCTCTTTAAGTTATTTATAAGAGTTGGAGAGTTTTGACAGTAAATTTCTAGATCTATGATAACAAGTTTATGAGATATTTTAATATTAAGTGAATGACCTCTTTGAAAAAGTGATCTCTGATCTATGATAATAAGTCTTTAAGATAATATAGCCATAAGTATCAGAGGTATGTTCTATGATAACTTAAAAAAATTATTTCCTGCCTTTGTTCGTGTTCTTGGCAGCTTTGAATTCAAGTAGCCGTGTTAGTGCGTATACTACGATAGGTGGATGTGCTCGTAGAAAAAGCTGCCGCAATCCACCATCGCAGAGCTTATGCAGGAATGCTTGAACTGCCCTGATCCTGTTCGAGAATCTAGATATGCCAGTCGACCCAAACATGCAATTTTTCAAAATTTCAGTTTCAATTTCATGCAAGAACGCCACTGACCTCAGTCATTGATTTTTCTACTGTATGTGGTAGACCTGCTCCAGTCGTAAACTTCTTGCTCGCCGGGTGCGATTCTTTATAGGATGGCAGCAGCACCTCTGCACCGCTTGAAGTAGACAGAAGGGAGCAGAAGAAGAAAGCCTAAGTGCGGAAGACTCAGACGGAGGTAATCCTTCTGGGATGCTGAAAAACCAGTATTTCCAGCTTTTGACGGAAGACACATTTTCTATTGTTTTTGATGCAGTTAACTTAGTCTTATATTGTGGTTCGTCGTTTGTCATATCCAGAAAAAAACCAGACTGTATGTAGCTTGTGCTACTTACAGAAACACAGTAGAGATTTGAATGGGACACAGATATGCAATTAATAGACACCGTAATAAAATTGGTGTGTAAACCGGCGATAACTTTTCGACAAATAACCTACACTTAAGAGGCACTCTATCAAATATTTAGGAAGCGAACACTAGACCCAGATCAAAAGACCTGCGCAGGATAGCCTAGGGCAGAGAAGTGCTAAGATTGCGTAGCATAGAGAGTTAATTGGGTGTGCACAAAATATCAATTTTTATAACCAGCCGCTTTTTTAGGACCATTTCCACCAACAACTTGATTAGAGTAGGAGCTTGGACTACACCTCCAGAATTTCTGGGCGACTGTAATAATTTGATACTTGTTTCTAATGTCGTCGCCAATAAAATAGTATTTATTTGCCAGTACATACTTAAATACGAAACACAAAAAACTACAGTTCCACACAAACAACAAAAAAACCAAAAACAAAAGAGCTCTTGCTTGTTCGGGTAAAACTATATTTAAGTATTAAAAAAATATTACCAACTAACAGTTTTTTTAGAATATAGATCTAAACTAAGGAATATAAAAGATACTCTCTACGAAAATTTTTAGTGTAAATGTACAAAGTGCCAATTTTTGGGTAAAAGTCTGAATAGGAAATCTTCCGTCGTGCGTCGAAAAAAAACCTTATTTCGTTGAATATAGTCCAAAACCGTGAAATAGAGTTTTTATCCTTTTTCAAGTCTTATATTGTACATTATGAATTGCTTCGAATCGTCCTTAAAAGATATTTCCTTAGTATTATTTTTTAGCGAAGTAGACAGTACATTAAAAGCTGGGTGCATAGAACTGGAAACTTTTTTGAGCGACCCATTTCTGGCTTTTTGAAATTCCCACCAAACCTTGATTCTGCGCTCTGGAGGGAGAATTGTGGATAAATTGGTCTACCTTGATTTTGTCTTTGTGGACACTCACAAGTAAGTTAAAAAAAATACATTTGTCGAATATCAAAAATGTTTTTAGTTTGAAAAACAGAATGTACACCGTCAAGACGAAATAAAACTAACTGGGAGTATTTCGGTGTAAAAATCAAAATATATTGGCTAAGGGCTTTGGGTTTTAGAAATAAACCTCAGAGCAGCCTTGTCAAAGGGTATAGAAAACAAAGCGAAAACGGACGGGACATTTACAATATTAACTTGAAAATAAATAAAATTACAATACAATGTTCTCAGTCCAATAAGTATCAAAAATGTCTTTCTTTAAAAAGAAGATCGGTTGGATATAATATACTTTTATCATAAATAATTTTTAGAAGCCATTTTTGAGCTCTCTCTAATTGCTTTAGATGACAATCTCGTTTTCCTCACCAGCCAATTAAACCATAGGATAAATGAGATTTGAATAAGGAAAAATAAAGTATCTTTAAGCCCTTATAATCGAAAAATTCCTCTCAACTTGATGTTCTCTGGAGAACCCCACAAGTAATAGTTGAAAACGAACTTTGTACGTGGGTAATCTGAACCAACTGTTTCCTATTATTTAAGTAGCTCGTAATTAATCTAAGAACATCTATGAAGCTCTTTGAGTTTTTCTAGTAAGATACTATGGTCAGCCGTATCAAATAAAAGTTTTCAATTGTCCAAAGCATCATATAAATAATATGTTAAAATAGCATCTTCAGTTGATCTTTTTTTCTCGAAAGCCGTATTGATTATCGGGCAAGGCTGAATAGTTGTTTATGAAATGCATTATACTTTATAGGCTTACTTTCAGAATGTTCATAGATTAAGAACGAAGACTACCGAGCTGTTAAATGGTACATTTGCCTGGTATGATTTTATTGCGCTTACTGAAACCTGTAGAAATTTCTTAGCGACTTTCTAATGTCTCTCAATCAAGAGATACATATATATACATACATTTTGGGTGACTTTAAAATACCACATCTTCAGCACGATACAATTTTTTAAACACTGGAAATTTTTGTACCAAACAACATAAAAAATCGAAAATTAAAAAAGTATATTATAAAAAATATGCAAATAACGACGATTTACATGGACGACCCTCTACCGAAAACACAAAAACTATATACGAAATTTTATGTTTCTTTTTAAAAGACTTGTATGTTTAAAATTTCATGTCAGTATGTCAATTGGTCAGTATGTCAACAGGACCTATGAGAAAAAAACGATAAATCAAATATTACTTTGACACCCTGTATTTCAGTTACTATTAAAGTTAGGATAAAGAATAGAATGCAAATTGACCTCAATTACATTATTTTGACGTAAGGAATCTACTGTTGTTCTATGTCCCATTACTTTCGGGACACCCTGTATAGTGAATATTGGAGATAATATTGTAAATTCGTCATATATGTATGTATGTATATACGTTAACTTTACAAAAGTCTTTGGATCATACGTTTATTTTCAAGTGAGCTAAATCATTTAAGGCTTTTAAATTGTATTAAAATTATTCAAATTATATAAAAAATATTAATTTTTCAATCGTGCCTATGTGGGCGTATATTGAAACATTGATTGTTTTCAGTGTCTCCCAAGGGTCTGTGCTTGGGTCATTATTGTTTAATTATTTTAATGATATTGGCGATAAACTCGACTGTGATTTTTTTACTTTACACAGATGCTATTTCATATTACACACGCATGCGGCATCAAAGTAATATTAGTTTTAATAACAATTCGTGTCTTGATAATGGTTTAAAGCTAGATGTAGAAAAATTTAATGTTAGAATACAGTTCACTTATAAGTTAAAACCGATTGTCTTTAATTACAATGTAAATCAATATCACTTAATACGAGTGAGTTTTAGTTGTAGGCGGGGCTAATACCAACTTTCTTATTTTACATAGGACACCCTATATGTATTTTTGGATTCTCCACAAAATTCCAAACATTTTGATGTATCACATGCCATACCTTTATTCGATTGTTTTTAAGATACAGGGCGTTAAAGAAAACGTATTTCATAAACTTAAAAAGGGTTCTTTTAAATCTTTTTCTTCAATAAGTGTTCATAATGTAAACCATTTACTATTTGGCAATGCCCTTGAACATTTCTTATGCATTTTGGAGAAATGTTTCGACCCTCTTGCCTTATTTTAGTTTTCAACTCCTCAATATTTGCCGGCTTGTTCACATAAACTTTGGTTTTCAAATATCACCATAGGAACAAATTCAGCGAAGTCAAATCAGGCGATCTTGGTGGCCATTCAAAAGGTCCTGTTTTGCCAATCCATCTGCCTGGAAAAATAGTATTCAGATAGTTTTGAACAGGTCTTGCAAAATGGGGAGGCGCACTATCTTGCTGAAACCAGATGTTTTTATTCGGCATATCAGCTTCTATTGGATCAGGGAATAGAATAGCTAGATTTGTAATTAGTTCTTCTCGTAAAAATTGTAAGTACCTTGCTCCATTTAAATTTTCTTCGAAGAAAATTGGGCCTACAACTTGCTGACCTAGAATTCCTGCCCAAACATTTACTTTTTCTGGGTGTTGAGTGCGGCCTTGTCTCATCCAACATGGATTTTCTTGTGCCCAATAATGGCAATTTTGACGAATTACTTCGCCGTTCAGCATAAATGTCGACTCATCGGAAAAGAAAATGTTTTCTGTAATAAGATTATTATTCTGCATTAATTCCATAAATTGTTGACAAAATTCAATTCTTCTATCTGCATCCTCCTCATTGAGTTCCTGGAGAATTGTTAGTTTATAGGGATGACATTTTTCTGCTTCAAGAACCCTTACTACTGAAGACTGGCTCACTTCCAATTCGCGCACTACCTGCCTAGTGGGAATATTAAGATTTTCTTCAATAGCTAATAACACATTAATTTTGGTGTCTTCATTAAGCGCAGATCGACGAAAACTAGTTATTGTTCTCACGTGACCATTTTCCTGAAATTGTTTTTCAATCTTGCTTATAGTACTTTGAGATATGGCTGATAAATCGGGATTCTGTCTGAATAAATGCAAAACTTTATTTTGGGTTCTTGTTCTATCTCCGTACCCAATCATCATTAAGATTTCAATCTTGTGCTTTTTCTCCTAAATAGCCCATTTCATGAAAAAATTAAAAGATACTTAAATCTGATTATCCGACAGTAAAGGCACGTCTTTTAGCAATGTCAAAATTTATAAAATGTCAAAATTATAAAAATGCCACATTTTTATAGGACTTTCATAAAATACTTTTACTGAAACGCATATTTTGTGAATTTAAAAAATTTTTAAAATAAAAAATCAAAACTTAAAAACAGGTGAATAAAGGTATGGCATGTGATACATCAAAATGTTTAGAATTTTGTGCAGAATCCAAAAATATAATAAAATATAGGGGGTCCCATTTAAAATAAGAAAGTTGGTATTAGCCCCGCCTACATGGCACACTCTGTATAAAAAAATTATTGTAAAAAATGCGCAACTTAAAATCTCAATTGACGTGTCTGAGAGTTTTTCCGAACACGCTTCCATTTATTTATTATCGAATTTATTCCAAGTTACAGACTCGCACTGTATGTGCTCTCAAGATTGGAATACGCTTCGGAGGTTTGATCAGAAAAAGATTCTTTAAATATTTATGGCATAAATGTGATCGAGTATACCTATCTCAGAATATTTACTGGGAAGATTTAATGTTTGTTCTCTGCAACTTCCTATAAAATATTTTGCTCTTCTGCTTTCCTATCATTTTTTTTAGAATGACATAGATTGCCTAGAGTTATTATTAAAGTTAAAAATTCTGATTCCTCGACTTAGTAACATCATATTCTACCCCAAGAACCAACCTACTGAGATTTTTACCGATTTATCAGATCCCTAATACTCTTGGGAGACTGTGCCAGATACATATTGCTTCCTTGATAATCCTGTCATTGTACTTTTCGTTATTGCATCCATGACGTAATTTCCTTAGGTAAGCTTTCGTACCAGAAAAAATACCCGTGAACTCAAAAACTTTCGATGACAGCTTCTTGAGTTATTAAGAAACATCGTAGGATAACGACGTTCACAGAATATTTTCGTACCATATTCGTAGTTCAACGTCGAGCAATTTCTGAAAAACACCGACCTCGAGCCAAATTTCTACCGTACGTTATAAATCAACGTCTTCATTTAGGATCATACGTAACGAAATTTCGGTCCGCATTATTATTACTTAATGAACGGTTTAACTTTAATTAGAACAGCTTGTCGATCCAAGGTTGCCTTTCTTTCATCATTTGATCGGCATATTGCATTTGATTGTCGAGTTAGTAGTTATCTATCAGAACAACACCAAAAAAAAATTAAATCCAAATAAAAGCAGAACTTACGATAACCATGTGAAACGCGACTTCAAAAGAAATGGAACGAGTGTCGCTTGTGTGCCGAATCGCATACCAAATCGCCATCATCATATAATGACGACACACACACATACAGTACACATTCGCCCGTTCTTTTTATGATTTGTGCAACGCGACATGAAAGAAAAAGACAATGGTTCGATTTTATTTTAATTCGAACACCTGGCGTGCCTATTCATTGCCCAGTGAATGACGACGAAAGTGAAATGGGCGAAATTAAAAGGGAAATTCCAACAAAATCGTTTACGTGCCTTGAGTTCGAACAAAACGTCGGGGAAGTTAGCCACGGAATTTTCCCGAATAGAAAAAGCAATACTTTTTATTCAGAAAAATTGAACAAAAACAAAACATTGTTTTTTTGAATTCTTAGAAGAAAACTAAAAGTTAAATTTCTAAAAAGCATACACGAATGGCATTAAATTTCTGAAATACACATTATTTCCAATTGCAGCAAAACTAGCAGACATAAATAATTTTTCAATTCCTTATGCCTTGAACTGTAATTCAAAGAAACTGTAAAAGGTACAAGAAATTAGCTATGCTTTAAGACTGACCAAATAGAGTATATTTTTCATAAGCATTAACCCAAATATTCATGTATGCTCCACAGAAATCAATAATTCCAGGAATAAATCTCTTATAATTACACACATCACTCTCATTAATCATCACATCATCAGTTAATAACCAATGGAACATTTTCTTTATTATATTAATTTTTTAATTAATTAATATTATATATGGAGAAACTGTAGTCCTAAGGGCAGTGTTAGTAGCTGGGTGGGGCATCAGTATCAATCCTTGACGTACATGGAAGCTACACTTTATATTATGCCTCTCAAATGTGCGGGAGTTTATTTAATAAAAAAAAGTTTGTCTTAAAAAAACAGATTTTTTTGTAAGAATAAACACTTAGAGCTGGGCATCCAAGTCCTTCACACTTTACTTGGCCATAAAGCGATGAATATTTCAGTAAAGGATGACGATAGCAGGCAGCTATATCTATGGGCTGCTAGCACTGGATCTCTTAAAGCCAGATTACCTTTAAGAGATGTTTAGCTGCTATATTAGAGTTATCTGATAAGTACTTGGACAAGAAAGAATTTAAGAAAAAAATAAACGAAAAACATTAAAAAACTGTTTTAGGAATTTTACAGCCCTGCACTGCGCAGTCTTACGTGGCCTATATTTGTCAATGCTCAGCTGATATTGAAAATGACCTTAAATCCGGATTCAAATTCGTCTTTGCAATTACTTATGACTTCTAGGAATTATCAAAGCAATTTATGAAATCATCATATGCCTGTCTCCTATTCGTGATTAATTTCCTGAAATTGAAGTTTTAAAAAGTACTTTGAAAGTTTTTCACTGGTTATGTCGATTTTGATTTTTCCAGGTTTACTAAGTCATTATCTAAACTTGCCTTCGAAGACTTGGTTCTTAGACTTATCAAAATCAAACATCGTAAGCCCTTGTCTACTAGAGGCTTACCTTTATCTGTAAAGAACATGCCCTCAATATTTAATAAAGAAAATTCTCAGCGTATAATCTTCCATACTTATGTAAAACTTTATCACAGGATATTCTTGCCAAGCATATTTATTTTAGTAAGAGGCTGGCCAAAGCAGATGTCTAGTGTAGGTAGGAATACAGGTATTATGAATGAATTAAGAAATAAGACCTCTTGGCCTGGCTAAATCCCTACTTCACCTTAATAATAAGTTTCTAAATGATTGAAAAAACTGTATGATCCGCCTTTATACCTTCCTAATGAGAATTTATACAGTCTCTTTTTTGTCGCTTTTGTGACATTATAAAGAAAATATCATCTGCGACAGATGATTACCCTCAAAATGTTTTAAATCTACCAGAAATACGTTAAATTGTCTTATAATTTTAATCAATAAGTCATTTCAAAATGGAGCAATTATTATTCCGTAACATAAAAGAGGTGGTAGAGATCAAGTCTCGAATTATCGTCCAATTTCACTCCTTCCCACGTTATCCAAAATAAAATCAAATCAAGTATTCATTCATTTTCACATATACAATATTTATACAGGTGAAAGAGCGGAGTATACTAATTAAAAGGCCTTCTTTATGAGGAAACATTTCATTTTAGATAGAAGCTTTTTACCCTCTAGCATCCTTACATGTCTTACACACCACAACAGTCCGAGCCCCTCCGAGTTCTTGGTAACCTATGAAAGTTAGTAAAAATATTATTACGGTTCCGAGTCAAGTGTTAATTAAATCATTGTGCACTGAAAGGTGAGACACATTCTCCTTAACATAGGCAAGACACTTGTATATGGATAGGGGTGGAAAGGTTAGAGTTTCTAAGGAAATACAATGCTGCTGATAGTTCTTTCGATAATCAAGTCTACCCAAACACGTAGGCTTCGTCTTTGAAATTAAAAAATTCTCTTCGAGTGAGCACTATGTTCCCAATTCAAGATGGCATAAGACATATGGAACGTGAGTGTCGAAATAGATAATTTTCTGGACTATGGCCCTAGAAGAAAAATAATCTTTAAAAGCTTCTTACTCACTTGTCAAACATGTTTGTCTCAAGTCAGGCTAGGATCTAAAATGACCCAGAAAACCTAACGTACGGATCACCGAGTAAGAGGTTAAGAAAATCCTGGCAAAAAATTAACTTTAGGTTGTGGATCTTCTTGGGAGATCTGTTAAGGCTAAGATTGGATCTAGTCACACACACAATATCTTCCACTTGATCTGTGGGATGATACCTAACAATGTTGATAATATCATCTGCAAAAAGAATAAGCCCAGACGTTTCCTGAAATTAGATAAGTAATTGATGTAAATTGAAAATAAAAGGGATCCTTACAAAGACCATATTTAATTTGCTCTTTTTGAGATTTATGTAGTATATGTATACTAGTTTCGGTAAAAAGATTCAATTAGAAAAAATTTAAAAAGGTACGATTCAATTAGGCTTAAACTTTTATTGCCAAGTAATAAGCTAGTTTTTTAAATAAAATTGTTGTTAGTTTCTTCAGACTGAAATCAAATTGCCCATTACCCCGCAAGAAATAATTTTATTTGTACAAAACGATAGTTAAAGTGATCTTTTAATATAGCTTCAAAGATTTTGGAACATATTGTTAACAGAGAAATAGGGAGATAGTTGACATCATCTTCTGATTTTTTATGTTTTTAAAATAACTTAACTTTTGCATCTTTGTGTACAGTAGAAAACTCTAGTCAAGATGCAGTGATTTATTAATTATTTTTTAATGATTTTATTGATTGTATAATTTTAGTGGTAACATCAAGAGTGAGGATTCTCTTGCTGATTTTTAGATTTGTGATTTTGTTCCCTACCTTATTGAAAGTTGTTTAAAATGGTAGTTCTATGTGAACTTAAAAGGTAGTTAATAAAAGACTTTTCAGAAGCTGGAAGATCTTGAACAATTTCTTCAGCAATGTGAATAAAAAATGTATTAGATGTCTCCGTATTTCTCCGTATGGTTGAAAGAAGGAGAGGTATTCTTTATGATGATATTTCACATTGTGGCTTGTGGTCTGTCTGAGTTTTTTATATAAGTATTTTCTCTTTTCTTAGCACTAGAAAGGCATTGCCTATACACTTTTATACACAGTTATTCACAAGATATTTTTAGGATATTGCTTATCCATTGCATCAATGACATGGAGCCTCTCTCGTGACTGCTGGATCTTATCACTTATACCAGTCAATACTTATAGACTGCTGTTGACCATTGTTCAGCAGAAAACCTGGAAATATTTAGGCCAAGATATTTAAGGTTTGGATTTAAAGAAATTGCCACAGCTACATCTACAAAAAATGGAGATCGCTTTACAACCTTCAAGCATTATTAACGAAAATTGATCACTATTTAAGATTCATGTTTTCCCTTCTTAGTAGAGTATATTCCTGCCTAAACAAGAATCATTGTGACCGTGTTAATCATAATATGTATACTATTTAATAAGTTACCATACTATGGGTGCAGAAGAACACCCCTCGAACAGTTTAAGTTATACCTTAATAATAGGAGTCAGATTATAAAGGTTAGTATGATAACGTCTTCTTGTAAGCCAATATAATTTGGGGTACCGCAAGGTTAAGTTCTAGTGCCTATTTTATTTCTACGGTTATAAATGACAGTGCTAGTCTTAAAATCAGCGATAAAATCTGTCTCTTTACACGATATAGGTTTTATTTTGAGCAGTCCATAATTAGAATTTTTAATAATAAGAAGACCTACATACATAAATCCGTATCAGTTGATATAGTCATCATTTTCATCTTGGTGCGATTCACATCTTTTGTGCCTTAAACGTTTCTAAAACTAAAATTTTGTCTTATAAAAATACGTTGGAAACTTTTTGTACTTTATGACCCGAGTTTAGCAGTCGTTGGATTTGTCAAGTTTTTGGGACGTACTATGCAAGCTCCATCTAACAAGTTCTTAAAATGGGACTTGCGCATCGATGTCTTATTTAAAAAATTAAGATTTGCATGCTTTGCACTCAGATCGTTTTTTCAGGGAGTTAAACTTGACAGCGTCTAGATCAGTCTATTACGACTTTTTTGGGTCGAATATCTGAGACGCTCTTCTATTCTGGCGTACATGTTGTACGAATAAATTTGAAAGTATTTATACATTTCTGAGAGCTGTTCGTTATTAGCTAAAACTGGTGTAGGACTGTTGTCAAGAATTTTTTTAAAAATATAAAATAACAACTTTTCGTTCATTATTCATATTTGAATCTGTTCATGAATCTTAAGTCTTAATTCGCAGACATGTATCAGCAATTTTAGAAGGCTAACCTCACGATTATCCACTTAGGAACCGAGCGCATGACTTTTATCTTCCAACCCCACGGTCAGATTCAAAAACTTTATAATGTACAATGCAAAGAAGTGCACAATCATCTACCATTCAAAATCCAGTCAATGTCACCTTTTCTCTCATTTCGTAAAGGTTTGAAATCACACTTGACGGAGAGAGCATTATATGCAATAAATTGCTTTTTTATTTAATACATGTATAAAGTCTTATAAATATTGTTTTATTTAAATCATTGGTATTTCCTGTTTGTATTGCTACGAACTATGAACTATATTTATATTTTATTATACAAAGACTTATTTTATGTATTGTGTATTGTATTTTTTCTTATTATTTTATTAGCTTTATCTACAACATTTCAAAATTGACCGTTAAGCATATTATTATTATTATTATTGTTATTGACTTCAAATATTTTGAAAATTTAAAGATTATTATAAGATTCCTGGAAGACATAAAAAACACGAAAACTGATCTAAATTTCCTGGAATAATATAAGAAAGATTTGTCGTAATTTCTGAAATGGAATAAGAAAATGCGAAAAAACATTGGTTCAATTGAATAACGAAAGTGAAACAGGCGAATTTACTTAGGATCCAATAATTCGACCAAAGTCCTGGAATCGAACTCAAAACTTTTAACTCCTGAGAAAAAATACATACAAGACCATTTCAGAAGGACATATTTTTTTTAATTCCTAGTTTTCTAATTTTCCGTTAAAGATATGAGAAATTAATTCCATTGCAAATCTTTTGGAGTATTATCACAGAATCAATTTGGTTTTGGTGCAGGTTCTTAGTACAGCACACGCAGGAGGTACAAACTAACATCTGAAAGTCACTTTGAACATAGAGAACAGGACCTAAAAATAAATGATATACTTAGTGACCCAAATTTAATAAAATTTGGAATCCTACAAGGAACAGTATTAGGTCCACATCCTTTTCTTATTTATATTAACTCACTGCTTAAGCTTGTTGTATCTGGACAAATAATTAGTTTTGCAGATGATATGACTCTATTAAGTACTACTCTATGAAATAAAAAGTTTGTTGTGTAAGGATTTTGAACGAGTGAAAACTTGGTTATGCACCCATAAATTTACAATATGAATAAAACTAACAAAACTTAAAATGGAGTTTTTAAAGTTTTGTTAAAGGCAAAAATACAAAATCTACAGCATCACAGAAACATTTAATAAAATGACAAAGGTTACATGTACAAAACACCTAACATAAGAAACCTAATGAAAAGAATATCGATGAACGACCCAAAGGAAACTTCTATAGATATTTCTGGAGAAATAAGTGAAATGGGGATTTCTGTGTCTGCTCGCACGGTGAGAAGAAGGCTAAATGAAGTGGGGCTTTTTGGAAGAGTTGCTGTAAAGAAACCACTAATATCAAAGAATAATAGAAAGGATCGCTTGAAATTTGCACGAGATCATCTTACCTGGTCTCACCAAAATTGGAATACTGTATTTTTTAGTGACGAAAGTAACTTTCAATTATTTGGGAGTGACGGGAGACGTTATGTCCGGCGACCAAAAGGTATACAAGGTACAGCCACAAATACCAAATGCCTACGGTAAAACATGGTGATGGAAGCGTAATGGTGTGGGGTTGTTTCTCCCGATCAGGTGTTGGCCCCCTGGTTAAAATTGATGGAATAATGGACCGTTTTCTAGACAAAGACATATTGGAGAACAACATGTTGCCTTATGCTGAGGAGGAAATGCCATTGAGATGGTTGTTTCAGCAAGACAACGACCCTAAACACAAGTCCCAATTTGTGAAAAACTGGTTAAATAAACAGAGCATTGCTTTAATGGATTGGCCTTCACAGTCCCCAGATCTGAATCCCATAGAGAATTTATGGGATCATTTGGACAGGAAGATTCGAAACCATTCGATTTCAAACAAGGCTCAACTGTGGGAAATACTGCGAACTGAGTGGGCTGCCATTTCCAGTGAAGACTCTGCAAGACTTGTCGATTCTATGCCACGAAGATGTAGAGAAGTAATAAATTCGGAGGGATATGCCATAAAATATTAGCAGATTTTAAGAAGAAAATATTAATTTTATTTCATTTTCTTTTTATAATACGTTTAATTTCAAATTAATATGTTAAGTTAGGTAATATATTATATATACTTTATCACAATATGAGTAACTTTATTCTAGTTCCTGGTTTCTTAAAAAAAAATACAAATTAAAAAAGTTTCCATACTTTTGGCCACCACTGTATGTGTTTTGTGTATGTTATGGTCTGATGATGCTCTAGTCGGGCGAAACATGTAACCTTGGTCATTTTAATAAATGCTTCTGTGATGCTGTAGAATTTATGTTTTTGCCTTTTAAAAAAACGTATGACCAGCATCTTTAGGAAAATGGATGAATTTGGCGAGTTTAAAATGAAGTGATCATATTTCCAAGATAAAAAAACATATTTGTCTATCCAATAAGCTGTACTATATTAATTTAAAAAATAATTTAGTGTCTCAACCTAATAACTTTTGGAATCTTATTCACAGTTCACAAAACAATAACTAGTTACCTCAAAACATGACCAATCAACAAGGAACATCGTTGTCTAATTTTCAAACAATAGCAAATGCGTTTGCACATTTTTTTTTGAAGTTCATACGTTTCTTCCACACATAATCAACAAACCAACTGTCATGACCAGGACATGTATGTAGATACTGTAACTATAACTAGTTTTACGGAAGCCGAGGTTTACGAGCACTTAAGTCAATTAAGCCAAAAGCAACCCTTGGATCCGACAAAATTCCTGCTTTTCTCGTAAATGACTGCACTTATGCTTTTGTTAAACCACTGACTCTTTTTTTAATTTAGCTTTAAAACAAGAATGCTGTACACAAAAAATATGATTAAAATCTTATTGAGAATTATCGTACTATAACAATAATTTTCTTTTTGTTTTTCCACATGTTTAATTACTTTTTTTCCATGTTAATTAACACAACGGCCTCAACCCTCAATTTTAGGCCCGCTAAATGTCTGATAAACTTACCGTAAAAGGTCTATTATATGCGGACGATACAAAAACATTATGGATTGCATTCTTCTTCAAAATGACCTAGACATACTTAATACTTGGTGCAAAAACAATAGCTTGCCTTAAACGCAGCCAAATGTAATGTTGTCTCATTTCGCTTAAAGAAAAACCAAATTCTCTATGATGTTAACGTACGTGCGAATGACGTTAACGTACCCAGATCAATAGTTTTTAAAGACTTAAAGGGTAATTTTTGACAGTTCTCCTTCTCTCAATCACATATAACAGATATTGTCAAACTTAGCTACAGAATGTTGGATAAATCAATCTTTTTGAATGGCTTTTTTTGAATTTCCTTAGTAAATTGCAAAGTTTTTCCTCAAAGGTAATTATTTTCTGCAAAAAAAACCGTTTTTCATTAACCCTACCCTTATCCCCCCAACCACCCCACACAACTTACCAGTAAGAAATTATTTTCAAAAATCATTGTTTTACAAAATAATACGCATGTAATAACGCATCTAATAGCATAGTTTGTTTATTTAAATTTGATATAATTATATATATGTATATTGATAAATATTTAATACAAGAACAGTGCTATTAGATTGAATTTTATAGACGAAAAACGGTAATTTTTCAAAAGAATTTCTTACTGGGCAAATTTTTGGGGTTGTGTTGATGAAAAACAATGTTTTTGCAGAAAATGTATTTTCAATATTTAATTTAATAACACTGTTTATTTAAATTTAATATAATTTTATATATCCTAAATATTTAGTTTAAAAACTAAATATTTAGTTGGATAATTATTAGATTGGATAATACCGACGAAAAACAGTGATTTTTCAAAAGAATTTCTTACTGAGCAAATTTTTTCAGTGGGTGGGGGGATATGGGTAGTGTTGATGAAAAAAAATGTTTTTGCAGAAAATATATATTCAATATTTAATTGAATAACACTGTTTATTTAAATTTAATATAATTTTATATATAAATATTTAGTTTAAAAACAGCGTTATTAGATTGGATAATACCGACGAAAAACAGTGATTTTTCAGAATTTAATCAATTATTTAGGGTGTAAAATAATATAGATATGTAAATCCCGTGTAATTTTTTTTTTAATTCAAAATTTTCTGCCTTTTGTTAAATAGAATAGTATATGACATACGTATATTTTATAGTTTAATTAACATATATTTAACGATAATAATATAAGGGCCCATAAATGTTTAGACCCGGGCCCAGTTTTTCTCTCGGTGGCCCTGGGTGTATCTATTTCCGTCTCTGTACAGTAAAACTCTTAATTCAGCAAATCATGTTCATACTACGGAAACGAATATAAACAAACAGTAACCGTGAATATTTACTGTATAAATTCGGTACACAAGCCCGGATACAAGAAGATGGCGCTGAACAAAAACAATATGCCAGCTGTCAAAACGTCTCTTTGGTAAAGTTTCTTAATAGTCATAATACGCAACTTTCATAATCTCAGAGGTATTCTTATTTTCAAACTTATATATATTTTTCTTCTGTCAGATCTATACTCGAATATGGTTCTGAAGTCTGGTCTCCCCCCATTATCAAAACCATATTATTAACATTGAAAATATTTCAAGAAGATTTTTGAAATTTTTATGGTTTAAGTGCCACGGAGTATACCCGGAAACTGGTTTTCTACACACACAACTGTTCTTGGAAAGATTTTCGTTTTTTACACTGGAGAAAAGACGGAAATTTGCTGATTTGCAATTTTATATAAATTGGTAAATACAGCATTACATTGCATTCAGCCAGAAATCCATAAACGTTTTACTTATCAAGACCTAGAACAAACATCAATAAATTTCCCCACTGCGCTGCGTATAGAGTGGGACACATAATTCTGTTCAAGATCAATGTGACATTTTTAACTGTAATGTTCCATCTATTAAAAAAGTACATTTTTCTTAATCATAAATGTTCTTTTATTTTATATAACTGTAATTTTTCATAATTAAGATTTTTTTTTTCTGGATTGATAGTTTTTGAGTTATATCACTAATATTTTTTATTGTCTTTCTCCTTCACACTCAATAGTTGAAAGTAAATCTGTGGAGTGATGTGAATAAACAAATATTGATTACCTTCATAAAATTCATAGTTTGATTCATAAATTCTATGTGTTTCGAGAGATATCAGGTAATAAATTATGTATACTTATTTATAAATGGGGTGATGTAGGTAGGGTATAAGTAAGTATATAAATCTTTAAAAGTTGTCCAAAATTATATTCTAATACTAATTTACAAAAAGAACAAACTATACTCAACTAAATTTTTTTGTAATTCTGAAATTAGTAATTTAGATCGACTTTACATACAAAATGTTTGTTCACTTGTATATAAAACTGATAACTCAAAGTGTCAAGTTTCTCATTCTTAGGGATTCTAGAAAAATTTACATAACAATATGTCTTTATTTCTTAATCACACACAACTTAACCTAAATTTTTAGCCCCAAATTTAGGGCCAAAATCCTAAAATTTAATTGCCCTTGAAATTAAAAATATAAAAAAGTTAGGGAATATGTATAAAATAAATTTAATTCTCCTAATTAAGTTCTCCTAAAAATCTTCCTAGGGTGATACACTTATTTATGAATGCATGTTTTGTGTTAAAGAAAAGTTCTGTGAAATTTGATACGATAGATGTTTGTGCTTATTTCTACAAAATTTAAGGGCGGAATTTAAAGTAATATTATAGATATTTTTGTCCTCTATAATGGTAGTGTAATAAGCACATTCGAGTATTTAGTAACTTCAGTGGTTGTTTTTGTATGCAATTAATATTTTAATGTAAAAAATGTTGGAAATAAATTGTAATTAGAAAAATGCTTTGGAACTGACCAAAGACCAGGAATAAAATAAAAAATATCCACTATTTCATGAAAAACGGAAACAATTATGCCAGAAGAACATAAAAAACTCTATTTTGTAGAGGACATGAAAAATTAGAAGAAATTTCAAATACCAAAAAATATTTTTTTTCTAATTCTTTAGGAACATATTTTCAAACCGCTAAACTAAAATGCCTTAAATATATGGATATGAACAAACATTACCAATACCTGGCAAATATAAAAACCTAATTTTGTAGCCAATATGACTAACTATCAAATTCCTGGAATAAAATGAAAATATATTTTCAATGCCATGAGAATTGCTTAAAGAACAAATTGCTTTTTTTTATAAAACTTTAAAAACATGAAAAATTATTTCAAATACCGAGAAAACATGATTTCTAATGCTAACATACAAAATTACCACAAATTCCCGCATGCATATTATTATTTACATATGCTGGTATACGACGGCACCAGGCTGCTGAAATATATTAGCCTTTGATGCAGGCAATTACGGTACAAACGCTCATTGATTTAGGCACCCATTGAATTATGAGCTATTCATTAAATAACGAGTAAGCTTTTATTGCAATTAAAATAATAATAAATATTACACACATTTGCTATTATTGTAATTGAATATATATTCTTTATAATAACAAATCTCCAATATTAATTATTATATTGCTTGAAAGAAATATTACCTTAGAAAAATTGCATTATTACCGTACATTAATGTAAAAATATTAAAAAAATATAAAAAGGCCAAAGAACAACACAAACAAATATCTTTAAGTAGATATAACTATGTATATAGAATCAGATACTTATGCCCATATACAACAAAATACAAAATGGTAGTCCTAGCATTGGTCCAACTACTTCTGTAGCGATCTGCACCCGGGCTTTTAGCATTAGGATAATTAAGCCTTACATTTTTGTAAAAAATTCAAGATATTATGTTTATTCTTTTATTTTTCCATTATTCTTTTAAAAGTCTCACAAGCTGAATTCTCTGCGATCTGCAACTTAATGTTTTTTGGCTGTTTTTATTTTCCATCCACTTTGTCTTGATAACAATGCACAAAAGTCAAAAAATGCCGTAAGCATTAATCTTTTTATTGAATGGTTTTCGTATTTTTCTATTTTTTTTTCGCTGACATTATATTTAACCATATTTATAAAATGGTTTATGTTTTTATACGACCAATGCATCTTGACAGTTGAAATTTCTGTTACTTCAGGATTTGGTTCTACTAAAATTGGATAAACAAAATCCTTACAAACATTTTTTTTAAATTTGAATATGTATGTAGTACCTATATAATATAATCCAGTCAGTACGTTTTTGCACCAAGTATTTCTTTATGCCGTTTCTGCATTTACCCTCAAAGTCATTAAAAAATCTACTTGTTGAAAAGTGTAAAAATGTTTCTACTTCGACAGCAAATTTTACTGTATTGATAACGTTAACCAACCTATTGTTATGTACTGGGTTAATACACTTTAAAATTTACTTTATAGTTTCAGCATATTACTCTTCTATTGTGATCTGTAATTTGTATTGCTTTATCGATATTAAGTAATTTCACAAGTGCACTTAACACTGGCAATTGCTATACTAATTTAATAGACAAAAGCACGCCGATACGTTCATCTATGCATGGGTGCCTAAATCAATGAGTGTTTGTAGCGTAATTAAAGTGCATTAAAGACTAATAGATTTTAGCACCTTGGTGCCGTCTTATAGGAGCCTCTGTAAATATGCTTCCCGGATTTAAATTCGCTTGGTAATTTACTACGTCTTTTAGGAATAATCAAAATAATACAAAGTAATACGTTGAAAATTATATTGAATCTCTGGAAGATAAGAAAAATCATTTCCGATACCCGGCAATACTTTTTCAATGCTCATTTTTGCAAGTTTTTATGGCTTCCAGGAATGATCAAAGTAATTCACGGAATTATCCTATGCCGTTACAGTCTTCTTAAAATTTTTGTCATGAAATTAAAAATGACTTCCAACACCTTGGAGACATAAAAAGCCGTACGAAATGACTGCGAAATTCCTGAAATCGCAGAATTATTTGCTGCGGTTCCTGAAATACTTCAAGAAATTATTAAAAAAAACGTTAGCTCGATTGAATAATGAAAGTGAAATAGGTGAAATTATAAGAGAAATTCGTTTAAATCACCTGATACTGATCTATTTATTTTACTTCTAATTAAAAACGCATTTCTTTAACATTGACCCAAACTGGATCCAGAAAACATTTTTTCAGAAGATTCTATAACTTTGAAGTAGAATCTCAAAATTATTAATAAAGCCTGGAAAGCTTTCGAAAAAAAAAATTTATGAGAAAAACCTGGAATAAAATGATAAATTACTGCAATGCTAAAACATTATTTCAATGCCTTCAAAGAACTTGCACACAAGAAATTAATTCAAATAGATGAAAAAAATCAGTTTTAACGCCCGGAAAACATAAATAAATATGTTAAACTTTTGGAAAACATGAGAATATCACCGAATGCATTAAATAAAATTAAAAATTATGTGCTAAACAAAAGTTCTTGCGCAAAGTCCTTACCTATAAGCTACTGTGTAAAATCAATTTCATACTTCTAACATTTGGGAAAAATCTGTGCGTGGCTTTTTCAACAGTAAGAGAGGTATCACCAGGTTTTACTTGAGCATGGTACAATGTATACTATAATTATACCAAGGGGACTGACTTTTTTAACTTATGATAAGATTTAACATTTTAGCCTCTATTTTACCTTAGAATCCCTAAATATTTTAAAACAGATATTTGCTTAAGATATTATTTTGCAAAGCATAGCGTGTCATTCCTTCCTTGCGAAATCTTAAAAATCTGTTACCACCCTATTTTCACCAATTTAAAATTGATCCTCCAAGATTTAAAACAAACATTGGATATCATATTCATTTGTCATATTCATCCACCCTTAATACAGGGAGTAAGGCTCTGGAACGTGGGGATATGAGCGTTTTTTATGAGGGATTTCCTAAAGTGTCTATTCCTTCAGGTTTGAATACCTCATATCATTGGTAATTTGAAAAATAAATAAAAAATATTCGAAAGGTCTAAAAAACATGGAAAATTCTTGACGTGAAAACCTTTAAAGGAAAGTTGCCATAAATTTTTATTTTAGGAGAAATCTTGGTGAAAAAAACCTTGTTAATAGGTAAATAGTTTAAAAAAATAAAACATTCCATACCCAAAAATACGTAGTAGTGGGGATAAAAAGAAAATCAAATTGAACAAAAATACGTCAAATGTCTGAAAGACAACGTTATTTGTGATTCGTGAATTATGGTGTTTCATTAGTTGGAAGTTTTGAAATCACTCAAGAAGCTAAAAATACTATCTAAAATTCCTTAGAAAAACATGTGATTTTGTCAGAAAAGAAAAACAATTAAACATTATATGAAGTGAAAACATGTTATAAGTTATGAATAAAAATTCAAAATGATACAAAATAACTACAAAAGAAAATATGAAAAACTTATTTCAAATCTTTGAAAAATATGAGAAAGAAATCATTTCAATTTTAACTTTTATGAGTTTCTAACGGCCTAGAAACTTTACTTTTAGGATTAGCTAATTACATAAATATATCTTTTGACAGAGGCACTTTTACAGATGATTTAAAGACAACTTTATTGGGTAATATTAAAAGCCTATCTTGTTATCGTTCTATTTGACTTATCCCAACTTTGTCTAGATAGATTTTCTTAAAAAACATAAATTGTTCAATGTGAAGCGATTCGCTTTCCAAATCAATAAAAATACTTGAGATGCAATATTTCTTGTACAAAACTTTACTTACTGGAAAAACTATACAGCAGTCTGTTTAATGTAGCGGTGGCTGCGGTAGTATTCTGTGATTTCTTCAAGACTTTCGACTGTGTGGATCGGGGAATATTGCTGCTGCTAACTTTCCCATTAAGATTTTAGAGGGGTCACTTTAAGCTGGATATTTGACTGCTCCGCAACAATTTGTTAAGGGGGTAGGTGATCTGTTCCCAAGTCTCGGTGCTTGGTCTTTACTCTTAATTCTCTTATACAAGGTTTTAATAAGAGCGACAAACTTCAGGAGGTAATTCTGCATGGAAAAATAATGATAGTTTGCTATATAAGCGTATGTCCGCAAATGCTTCGTTTTCCGAGGGTTTTAAGAGGTATATATCGCGCATTTTTTGACATGCAATTAAGAATTTTATGTTCACCATTCGCATACGGGTAATGATCTCAATTTTTTTAAAGAAAAAAATGGTACGTTACTAAGATATATTAAATTAAAAATAATTTTTAAATTCCTCGTTCAGTTTGTGAAAAAAAACCTATCTCACATTTTGTTCGTATGTGGCGCCGTTTTTATGCAAAAAAAACATCTTGACGCGTATTTTTCATTTCTTTAATACATTATCAAGAACTATCTAATACAACAACATTAAACCAGAACAATAATAGAAATTAACAATACTAAAATTTTAAATAGGCGCAAAGCAACAATTTTAAAATGTTCTCCCTCAGACGTTACACAAGATTTAACTCTTCGCCTCATTGATTCTTGTATTTGCGCAAATATTCCTAATGTATTTTTTATTATCTCACAGCCGGCTATAATTCGATTCCTCAGGTCATCAATATTTTCGGCGGGAATAACTGATGACTTAAGAAAACCCCAAATGAAAAAATCTAGAGGATTTAAATCTGACGATCGAGCAGGCCAATGTTCTGTACCTCCCCTACCTATCCAACGATTTTGAAATACTGTATCTAAGTGGTTACGTACATTGATACTAAAATGGGCTGGTGCACCATCATGCATGAACCATAAGTGTTGCCTGAGCTGTAGAGGAATTTCTTCAAAAAGAACAGGTAACTCTTCCTGTAGGAAAGGATGGTAAGATTCTCCTGTTAGGCGTTGTGGGAGGAAATATGGGCCCATTAAATGATCGACAATTAATCCAAGCCATATATTTACCGAAAACTGATGCTGAAAATGAACCTCAAAGATTCCATGTGGATTCTCCTCAGCCCATAAGTGATTGTTATGGAAATTCCGTTTGCAATGTCTTCCAAAAGTAGCCTCGTCAGTAAACAAAATACTATTTAAAAAATTAGGAATTTGAGAAAAAACGTATCATTTTCACGCAAACGTTGGTGAAAACGAGCAAATATTATGTGATGGGGTACTCTACGTCCTGGATACAACTCAGCATGCAATCTTCGAGCTTGCCGACCATTTCCATTACTTC